>NC_092134.1:124861930-125151930 GCF_043159975.1 Macaca nemestrina | reverse complement strand
AATACTGACTATATATAGCCTTTAGAAGATTGCTTCATTTCACCTAACATAACTTTTCTAAGACTCATCTATGTTGCTGCAGATAGCATTAATGCATATACTCTCACACTGAATGACATTCCTTTGCATGGATAAACTTCATGTATCTATTCCTTTGTTGATCACTTGGAAAGCAATTTGCATTGTCCTAAAACTGAGAATGCACACATCTTATAACCCAGCAATTTCATTAGAAATATATAGAAATGTCTTTATAGTAGAATGTTTATAAGTGCATTATCTCTTAATTATATTATGGTTTGTAATTAATCTTTAATAATTACATATTATTGTTACAACCAACATGATCAATAGTGTAAATAAGAGGGTTTAGAAAGGTTTGTAGACATGCCCTGCAGATTGAAAAGGATTATTAGTTCGATGTTATCTAAATTATTTAGCATTCAAAATTCAATAAATATTTTTTGAGTACTCTTCAGGTATCAAAGACTGTTCTGTTTGTAGGGAATATAGCAGTGAAGGAAAGAGAAGTGGCTGCTATTATGAGGCCTTCGTTCTATTATAGGACATAGACATTAAATATACAAATAAGCAGCATTCTATGAGGTAGTGTAGTACTATGGATAAATACAAAGCAAAATAAAATAATGGAGAATAAAGAGGTTTCTAGTTAGGATGTCATAGACAAGAAAGATCTCTCTGTGGAGGTGGCGTTTGAATAGAAATCTCAGTGAAGGCAGGGAAGAGCTCATGCGTTTATCTCAAAGGAGAGTTCTAATCAAAGACTGTAAGGTTCAAGTATATTTTTACTGATTTAGAAAAGAAATAAGGATATTATTGTAGGTAAAATGGAATCAGTAAGAGAAAGAAGGATCAGACATAATGTTGGAAAGTTAGGCCAAGCCCAGATTGCAAAGGATTTTGTAGGCCTTTCTGGACTTTGCCATTTATTCTGGGTGTGAATGAAAGGTTACCACTTGAGGTTGTATATATTTTGTGTTACAAAAACATATTGATTTATGTGTGGAAGAAAACCTGTAGTGGGGCAAGAGTGGAAGCAGCTTGGATAGGCATGACTGTCATTAGATGAGAGAAGAAGGGGCTTGGGATAGGTGATTGTAGTGGAGCTGGTAAGAAATAATCAGATAAGGGATATATTTTGAAAGCAGAGCCAAAGGGTTTGTTTATAGATTGCTGGTAAATACATTAGAGGGAGAAGTCAAGAATAACTCCACATTTTTTAGCCTGAGCAAGTAAAGATGATGTCACAAATGCAGATGATGTCACAAATGCAGATGTAGGGGCAGGTTAAGGAAGAATAATCAAGTGTTTGCTTGGGACATACATATTAGGTATAGGTATCTATTAGACAGATGTCCAATTGGAGTGAGCTGTCAAATAAATGCTAGATAAGTTAGTCTAGAGTTGAGAGTAGAGCTCAGAGATGGAGATTTAAATTTATATTTGGAAGTCAACAATTGAGTTGATATTTGAGGGAAGGGGATTAGATGAAATCACCTAAATGGTTAGTATAGACAAAGAAGAAAGACACAAAGAGTGAGCCTCACTGTAACTGATTCGTAGCACTAAAGATCCCAGATTGTCATCCCTTCTGCTATACACAGTCTTTACCATGTTTTGTAGGACCCTTCCATCCTATCTCTGGGCTTAGAGCTGCAACTTGCTTTGACATAGCCAAGTGATGCAAGCAGAGGGTCGTACATTTCTGCTCATGCTCCTTCTACTTTACCCTTACCATGAGAAGATATGCCTGGGCTAGCCCCTCTGACCCTAGAAGGGCGATGGTAGATACAGGGTCAGCCACAGGTGCATGAGTGAGCCCAGCTGAGTGCAGTCTTAGAGATCAATTAAACCCCACAGGTAAGTGAGCTGTAAGTGTTTATTGATGATTGACTCTGAGTTTTAGAATGGTATTCAATCAGCATTATTGTAGCAACACATAATTGATACATGAAGAATACTGTAGTATTTAGAGATCTGGACAAGAAGGAAGATTCACAAAGGATACTGAAGAAACCACACTGAGGAAAATCAAGACAAATAGGGTTCAGAAACCCAGGAGGTGAAAATGGTTCAAGAAGAGGGAAGTGATCCACTGTGACAAATTCTACTGAGAGTTCATGTAAGATGAAGGCTGAGGATGGATTATTTGGCAAACAGATTTTGTTATTTCCTTCATTAAAAGTGTTGGAAGAACCTAATTCAAGTAAACTCTAGAGAAAAGGGTAGGTGAGCAAGTTAAGATAATTAAGAATAGTGATTTTTGCTCTAAAGGGCAGTGGAGAAATGGGCTCATGCTTGGAAGGGAATGTGAGTCCACAAAAAAATTTTTAGATGGTTCTATTTTGTTTTAGATGGTTCTATTATTGACTGTTTATATGTAGATAGAAATCATTTAATTCAAGGAGGGAATAAAAGAGATGACACAGAAGAAAACAGAGACAATTATTATAGAATAACCGAAACTTTGAGTAGGCAAACTGGAATAAGATTCAATAAACAGGAGATGGGCTTGCCATGAGGTAGGAGAATGAGCAATTTGCCCATAGCTACAGGTCTGAAGGCAAAGTATAGCAGGAGTTAAATGAAGGTATGTTGGTAGACTCACTAGTAAAACAATGAAGTTTCTTTTATAGTGCTTTTTTTTTTTTAATTAAAGAATTAAGAAGTAAAGTTGTCAGCTGAGAGTGAGGAAGCAGTATGAGGTAGACAGAATTCTCAGATGATCCCCAGTGAGGCTTACTCTTGTATAACACTCTCTTCTTTGAGCATGGGTAGAACCAGTAATATGAGATACTGCTCCTGTCATTCTCTTGTTACAGGGCGAAAAGGAGATTGTCCGGAGTGGACCCTGACCTAATGTAGTTAGCTCTTCACAAGCAGAATTTTTTTTCCTCCCCATTTTGTCATAGAAGAGAAAATTAAAGTGATGTATGCTGGCTGATCTCTAAGAAAATAAGCATTCATGTCATGAGCTGCCTATGTTGGCCACATGGTAACACGCTGTGTATGGCCTCTAGAAGCTAAAAGTGGTCCCTGGTCAATAGACAGAACTAAAATGTGAACCTCCATCTTACATCTGCAAGGAAATTAATTCTGCCAACACCAGTGACCTTGAAAGATGCCCTCAGTTTCACATGAGAACCGCAGCCCTGGCCAACACCCTAATATCAGTTCAGTAAGATCCTGACCAGAGAACTCAGCCAGGCCATACCTGGGTTTTTAACTACAAAAACTGTGAGATAATAAATGTGTGTTGTTTTAAGTCTCTAGAGTTGTGGTAATTTGTTACTTAATCATAGAAAAACTAATACAGGGTGTCAGAGGTATGAGTACAAAGAAAAGCGGATCTCAGAGAAAGGAGAAAAAGCTGACTGAAGAATATGGAGAATACCGGGCAGGATGGGGAACCCATTCAGTTTGCAGTTGAAAATTTAAAGTGAGATTTGTTAGAATTGGGAACTTAGATAAAGACACAGAATAGGTTAGGAGTTAGATTTAACTCGGATAGCAGATTAGCCAGCTGCACACATGTAAGGAGAAGGAGGCAAGGGAGAGAAAGTTATATGCAAAATAATGATGATTATGTTAGACCAAGTTATTTAAACAGATAGCAGGGAAGTAAGGACAAGACAGGGTAATATGCAGTGAAAACTTATGTTCCACCGGTTGAACATCTCAGTGAGGCTTTAAGATTCCTAAGAGAACGTCAGAGCGGCGCCGGCCTCGGTGGCTGAGGAAAGCAGGAGGTGGTGGTGGCGGCGGGAAGACGCTGCTCTTTGGCGTAAATTGCAATCGATTAGGGATCGTTTCTCAGAATCAAGTTAGAAGTGAGAGTTCAGATAAGTGAGGCCGCCATTGCTGCTTTGAACGCCTCAGAAGGGGAGAATGGATTTATCAGGAGTGAAAAAGAAGAGCTTGCTAGGAGTCAAAGAAAATAAAAAGTCCAGCACTAGGGCTCCTTCACCTACCAAACGCAAAGACCGTTCAGATGAGAGGTCCGAGGATCGCTCAAAAGATAAAGGGGCCACCAAGGAGTCGAGCGAGAAGGATCGCGGCCGGGACAAAACCCGGAAGAGGCGCAGAGCTTCCGGTGGCAGCAGCAGTACCAGATCTCGGTCCAGCTCCGCTTCCAGTTCAGGCTCCAGCACCAGCACTGGCTCAAGCAGTGGCTCCAGCTCTTCCTCAGCATCCAGCCGCTCAGGAAGCTCCAGCACCTCCCGCAGCTCCAGCTCCAGCAGCTCTTCCGGCTCTCCAAGTCCTTCTCGGCGCAGACAAGACAACGGGAGGCGCTCCCGCTCCAAAACCAAACCACCTGAAAGAGATGAAAAGGAGAGGAAAAGGCGGAGCCCATCTTCTAAGCCCACCAAAGTGCATATTGGGAGACTCACCAGGAATGTGACAAAGGATCACATCATGGAGATATTTTCCACCTATGGGAAAATTAAAATGATTGACATGCCCGTGGAAAGGATGCATCCCCATCTGTCCAAAGGCTATGCATACGTAGAGTTTGAGAATCCAGATGAAGCTGACAAGGCGCTGAAGCACATGGATGGAGGACAAATCGATGGTCAGGAGATCACTGCCACTGCCGTGCTGGCCCCCTGGCCTAGGCCACCCCTCAGGAGATTCAGCCCTCCCAGGAGAATGTTGCCACCACTGCCCACGTGGCGCAGGTCTCCCCCACGGATGAGGAGAAAGTCCCGCTCCCCGAGGCGCAGGTCCCGCGTGCGCCGGAGATGATGCTCCCCGGGCCGCCGCCGCCACAGGAGCCGCTCCAGTTCCAACTCCTCCGGATAAACAAGCCACTGAAGCTCTCGCCCCTGTAACTTATACGCCACCCAGCTCAGTTTTATCACTTTTCTAGCCAAAGGAAGATCAGTAGGAAAGCAAACCCTTCACTCGGGCGGAATTTGCAGGCAGCAGTCAGCACCCCTCTGCCGGCCGGGCTCTGGCTGCAGAAGTGCTTTTGGTTTGGGTGTTGTGTGCCTGTCAAGATTCCCTCCGGTTTTCTGGCTAGAAAGCTCACCCGTTTGCAGTTTCTAAGAGTCAGTTCAGTGGCAGGACCACCAGGGACAAGTGAGGCTCTGGGGGTGGTGTGACCCTGCCTGCCTGGGAGCACACTTTTCCCTTCCCTGGTGACCTGAGATGGTGGCCAGGCCGTGCCCTTGCTGTTGCTGGGCAGTGTCCTTTTGGAAAGGGAGCCGTCCCAGTTGCCAACTCTGTTAGGCCCGGCCTCTCGAGGCCTCTTGCGACTTCAAGAGTCACACCCCCCCCCCAAAGATTCTTTCACCCATGGTAGTTTCTGTGCACGGTTCTGTCTGTCCGTGCATCCATGCACACATCCCACCCCACCACCCTACTCTGAAATTGGCGAGTGAGAGCCAGCCCTGCGGGATCATCACGCAACCATGGTCGTGCCTGACCTTCATGGTGGTCTTTCAGGTTATCTTGGCAACATGTACATTGCTTTTTTTTTTTTTTTTTTTTGCTTTTCTTGTACAGTCAGTACTATAAAATTTCTCTTTGAGTTTTATACTTTTGTAGCGTTTTAGATGACATTGTGTTTGTACTTTGTTGTGTAGAGTGGAAGAATTGTGTTGAATAAACCCAAGATTGAAAAAAAAAAAAAAGATTCATAAGAAGTGGATACTCATGGGAGTAAGCTGAAAAGATAGGAGGCTGCAATTATGAATTCTTGGCCCTTAGATTTTATTTTGATAAGATCCTTTGTCCATTATGCATCACTTACATGAGTTTTGACCTAAGTATGCACTACTTGGACTTCAGGGCTCTTGAACCTCCCCTATCTGAGTGGTGTTGCACCATTTAGGAGTCCGTTCCCCCAACTCAGGGGCATAGTCCTCTTGAATACAGAAGCCGTCTTTCAGGAAAAATTTGGCTATTAGTCACACGTACCTTACTGTGAGTGTTAGCAATTCAAATATTATCCATAATTTTGAAATAAAAACTTTTGTCTTTGATAAAGAAAATGTAGATCTTGGAAATTCCGAAGAAAAAGATATTTTTGTTTTCTAAAAACTGGAGGACTTTTGAGATGCCTCGAATACAGGAGCGGGCACACTAGGGCCTCTGGGCCAAATCTGTCTCACCACCTGTTTTCGTAAATAAAATTTTATTGGAACACAGCCACACCAATTTGTTTACATATTGTCCAAAGCTGCTTTTGCACTACAACGGCAGAGTTGAGTAGTTACAATAAAGACTATATGACATGCAAAGACTAAGGTATTTACAAACAAGTTTCTTTCCAGAAAATGTTGCTGACCTCTGCCCTAATATCACCTCACATATGCCAGTGGAGTTTTATCCTTCTTTCTCAGCATCTGTGTTACAAATTCTTAGAAGTAGAAAAATAGAAAGTTGGGAAGATAACAACAAAAAAACTGAAAGGGGTACTATAAAGATACTACGGGTTTTTGCCTGTAACTTTGGAAAAGGTGAGAGAAACTAAAGCAGTTCATGTAGGTGTCTGAACAGTGATACTCTTTCCTCTGTGCAGTGTTTTATGAGAAGAGAAGGAATTGAGGTTTGTGCAAGAAAGGGTAATGTAATCAGAACCCTCTGGTATGTTCTGGCACGCCTTTATAATCTGGGATACTGCTCAGATTTCTTAACCTGTTGTGTCAGGTGTTTTTTTTTTTTTTTAAAAGACATTCATTTATTCTTGGGTACCCAGACAGTGGCAGTATAGTTCATTTGTACTTCTACCGTATAAACCTAATTATTCCCTGTATCTGTTGAAGGATGGGTTGTGGATTGAAAGGCAAGGTGAGCCAATATTATGCTTCCTACAACAAGCAAATAAACACTAGAGAGACACTCTCCTTCACCTTGTCTGAGGCCAGCAAAAACGATGCAAAACAACTTCAAAGCCACATCACAAAAGAATTCCAAGGGACCTCATCTTTCTTAAAGCAAAGCAAAGTATAGAGGTATGTACACAATTATTGTTAATGTGACTTTTCTCCCTTTTTCTGAATCAATCTTACTAGCATTTTTTTAAAAATACGTATTTTACAAATATTCAAAGAAACATCTTTTAGTTTTAATAATTATTTTATTGGTTTTTATTTGGCTGTTTTTTACTTTTTGAATTTTTTTATCTGAAATGTTATGGACTCTTTCTTCAACGTTGAGCTTACTCTGCTCTTTCTTTGAATTCATTGTGAGTATCCTGTTGAGTTTACATAGCAGATGGCCAATTTTTATGAATGTTCTAAGTAGACTTGAAAACAATTGTATAGTCTCTATTCATTGATTACAGTGTAAGAAAAATTAACAGTTTTGATTACATATTTATCAGTTGTGGTTTGAAAGTTAATCACTATGTTTCAACTATTTTAATGCTTCTCCTTACATTTTAACATGTACGCTTAAGTACAAAGTCATTCATTCCCATTCTATTCTTCCCCCAAATAATGTCAAACCCTTAAATATTTAACTCCAATACCCCTCTTTCATCTTTAGTGTTTTGTATAGCATTTCAATTTCTTCCTGTTTTCTGAACTTCACAGAACTAACTTTTGCTTCACAGACAAAGATAGAAGCTTCTTTTTTCTTCTGTAGTCTTTTATTCTGTTGGGAATAATTGAAAATTTTCTGAGCCTCTCTTTTCTCTTTTATCCTCATATTTAATCAATCACTCTTGATTCAATTTCTTTATATCTCTTGAATATATTTTCTTTTTCTCCACTGTCATTTTACTCTCTTTCACAGAAGTAAAGACTACCATTATTTCTAGCCCAGAGCACAGTAGGGGCACTTAATTGCCACCAGTATGCACATTTCTAACCCATTGTACCCATGCAGCAGCCAGAATGGTGCTTCATAACACAAACATGACCTCTTGCCTAAAATCATTCAGAGGTGCCCATTGCTTTTAGAAAAATCTAAATTCCTTAACATGTCTTAACATGCTGTTATCTCCATTTCTACAGCCTTGTTTCCATCCACTTCTTCTCATGTTCATTCTGTTTCCAGTTGCTCTGAGTATCTTTCAACTTCTTGAACACAGCAGGATCTTTCATCTCTGGGCTGCTACGTGAGTATTCCCTTCTAACTGGAGCTCTCTTGTCTGCTTTGGCTTGGCTAATTTTTATTCATCTTGCAGACCTCAGCTTTGAAGTCATTTGCTTTAGGAAGACTATTGTGCAGTAACTTCTAATCTAGGTATGGTTTTCCTAGTTGTTTGGTATTATACTACCTCTTCGTAGCTCTTGGCCGACTTGACTATAATTGCTTTTAAAAATATTCTTTCTTTCCTAGTAGACGCTAAGACCTGTGATGGTAAGAATCCAGTCGGCTGGGCTTGGCATAGAAAATCACTTAATAAATATTGGGTTAATAAATGTTGAATGGATTTTTCAAAGCAGAAATGGTTAAATGTAGATTTCTATCCTGGTGATATGCTTATGTGGGAAAAACTTATATTAAGAAATACACTGGGCCGGGCGCGGTGGCTCAAGCCTGTAATCCCAGCACTTTGGGAGGCCGAGACGGGCGGATCATGAGGTCAGGAGATCAAGACCATCCTGGCTAACACGGTGAAACCCCGTCTCTACTAAAAATACAAAAAATTAGCCGGGCGTGGTGGCGGGCGCCTGTAGTCCCAGCTACTCGGAGGCTGAGGCGGGAGAATGGCGTGAACCCGGGAGGCGGAGCTTGCAGTGAGCCGAGACCGCGCCACTGCACTCCAGCCTGGGAGACACAGCGAGACTCCGTCTCAAAAAAAAAAAAAAAAAAAAAAAAAAAAAAAAAAAAAAAAAAAAAAAAAAAAAAAAGAAATACACTGAAAAACTACTCTCGAGGAGAAATTGGTAAGAAGTGTGTTTATCTTGTATTCTACCAATGGGGAGGTATGGAAACTTCACAAATAAAGCAGTAAGATGAGCAGGTGACCTTGCACCTAGATAATTACATGAAATAGAGAGTATAGCATCTTCTCTATAATGATACAAATGGCAAGAGAATATTGAGAGCTATAGCAAAAGAGGGAAAATTGTAGCTGAATATTCTCTCTAGAACTCAGGGAATGTAGGATCTTGAAATAAATCACTTAATCTCTTGATGTCTCATTTTAACTATTGAGTATATGATGAATGATTATTGTTAACTACTGCATGGAGTATTGTGAGACTTAATTTGCTAATGTTTATAAAGTGCTTCAGATTGTCTGATTAAAAGTATGAAGTATCATTATTATACTATAAAAGAGTATGTAAAATTTTATTTTAATTTCATAAATATGAAATTATACCTTGCTACTTTCACTTAAAATATTCTGAAATTCATACACACAGATTGGTGCATGTTTGAATCTAGGTCTCCAGGCATTCACGTTAGCTGCTCTTATTTCTGACTATAGACCTTGTCTGCATTTCTGTTGTCCAGAAAGTTTACGAGACTTTGGCTGAAACTGACTTGAAAGGGCATACTCCTTTTTTGTTAAACTACAGTCCACATAAATTGAGAGTGCTGTATTATGATTGCTTTCTCTTTCATTTCAACCTTTCCTGCTTTGGCTAATTATTTTCTCATTTCTAAATGTGATTAATTTTCTATAGAAGGCAATATTCTTCCTAACCTGCAAATACCTTCTCACTACAATTTTGCACCTGGTTAAAGAAAGTTCACAGGTTGAATTACTTTTCCTTGAGGCACTTTCCTGGAGCTCCACGTCCTGGTTTCTCTGGCCAGGTTTCTGCCCAGCCTGCTGCAGACCCTGGAAGTGTATGCCAGTCCTGGGGCGCTTCTTTGATTTTTTAAATTCATTTTACCTTCACGTTTCTGGGTTTACTACCTGTTCCTCCAGAATATTACTTAGAAATAGGTACACAAGGTGAAGTTTTGGTAATAGTGCCTGTGTAGAAATGTCATTATTTTATCCAAACAGTTGACTGACAGTTTGAATACACAATTCCAGCATGAAATAATATTCAATCCAAAGGTTATGCTATTTCTCCATTTTGTTCTAGTTTCAAATATTGCCACTTTTATTTCTGATCTTTCACATTTTTTCCTTCTAAAAGATTTAGGATCTTTTTATTCTCAATGTGTGAGCCTGAACGATGATGCATACGGGTGACATTTTTTCATTTATTGTGTCTGGCACTTGATCTGGCTACTTGTGTCCTTTGGTTATTTGAATCTTATGTATAGTTTCTTTGAATTCTTGCTCTGTATTTTCTTTCTGAAAATTTCATTACTGGATACTTGGAACCTCTGGACTTATTCTCTTATTTTCTTATCTCACCTCTTATTTATTCCATCACTTCATCTTTTCTATTTATTATGAGAACTTAATCATGGTTTTCAGCTCTAACTTTTAAAAAGAAATTTTTTTACTTTATCTTGAATATACAAGAAATATACATGTTTATCTCTGGTTGTTTCTCTATTATGATATTCTGTTTTTATTTCATGTTTGAAAGAACTTTTAAAAAAATTGTAAATAGATATGTGTATATGCATTGTATGTACACAAATATATACATGTATTTTGTGTATACACACATATGAATGATATATACTTTATATGTTATATATCAATGGTGCTCAAATATTTTGGTCTTAAGAACCCAAATACCCAAAATTCTTAAGGATGTCAAAAAGCTTTTATTTATGTAGGTTATATACATTTATATTTAATATATTAGAAATTAATTATTAGAAATTAAAGCTGAGCAGTATGTAAAACATTTATTCATTTAAACATAATAACAAACCCATTACATGCTAGCATAAATATTACTTCTAAAATTTAACTATATTTTCTAACACAAAAAGAATATCATGAGAAGAGTAACTTTTTGAATATATACATTTTTTTAACATCTCTTGAATATCTGGCTTAACAGAAAAGGGCTGGATTCTCATAGCTATTTCTATATTCAATTTGTTGTGATATCACATATTGTATTGCCTCTGAAAAACTCCTCTATACACCCAGGAGAGTATGAGAGTAAATAAGAAAAGAATATCTTAGTATTATTATGAAAATAGTTTTGACCTTGCAGGCTCCCTGAAAGGGCCTCAGGGACTCCCTAGGATCTCTGGACCACACAGTTTAGGATCTGAAGCTGTTTGTACAAACACATGTGCGTGGACACTTGCCCTTCTAAAAAAGTTATCTAGTCTTCATTTTCTTTTGTTTTATTTTTTTTTCCATTTTTTTTTAAAAGGCTTTTGTTTGTTTTGTTTTGGTCTTTCTTTTTCATTAGAGACTTCTCAAATTTGGTAGCAGTTGCCTGACAGCCCACATTTAAGAATAAAATAGTAATCGAACACTGTGTTTAGAGAAAGAATTTTCAAGGAGTGAGTTCATTCGGGGGAAGTGATTCTCAATCCCATTTAAACATAATGCTCAATTTTTTTAAAAAAAAAAGGAAGGCAAATATTTTATAAATCTGTACTTATTACCCTGGGATGTAAATTATAGCATACTCTAACATATCAACACATATAATTTCACCAATAACAATATCACACCATAGTTGTAATGTAAAAAAGAAGTAAGCAGAAAGTGACTTACAATAAAATAATATGTATTTCAATTTGTAAATCATCAGGCATAACTACTTTACACTTTACTGTGGATATAATGAAATAGATGCTTGCATATACATGTAGAATCTCTGTGTGGGTGGCAGCTATAAATATAGACTGATATAGGTGTGCTGGTGCTTAATATTGACATCTTAAATATCATGAGTAGCATTGCTATTTTTTAAAAATAAATCCTACTGTGTATATTTATGGTCAATATGATGTTATGGGATACATACAGATGGCAAAATGATTCCTATAGTGAAACAATTTAACATATCCATTATCTCCCATAGTTAGCCATTTCTTTTTTTTTCTTTTTTGGCAAAGGCAGCTAAAACCTACTCATTTAGTATGAATCCCATATACACTACAATTTTATTACCTACATTCCACCATGTCGTACATTGGATCTTTAGACTTGTTCTTCCTGCATATTTGCTACTTACTTTACATCCTTTGACCTATATTTCCCTATTTCCTGCCCCTGACTTTGACCCTACTAACCACTGTTTTATTCTCTATTTCTGTATATTTGACCTTTTTTGTTTGTTTAGATTCTACACATAAATGAGATCACGGAGTATTTTTCTCTCCATGTCTGGTTTATTTTACTTAGCATAAATTGTCAATCTTGTTGTGACAAACAGCAGGATCGCCTCCTTTTTAAAGGCTGAATAATATTTCACTATATGAATAAACACCACAGTTTCTTTATTCATTTGCCTTTAGATATTCATTATGTTAAATGAAAACAACCTAGGTTGTTTTCATAGCTTGGCTATTGTGAATAATAATGCAATAAACATGGGAGTGCAAATATCTTTACAAAGTGGTGATTTCATTTCATTTGGGTATATACCCAGGAGAGACAATGTAGCATTGTTCGTGTGATATGATTTTATGAAATGGTGACAAACTCTTGGTTCAACTCAAAAACAAACAATACACAATCTTTCTTCAATTTAAAAATTGCAATCTTAAAAAATGTAGTCTATGTTAAAGATATGTCAACATATATATTTTATATGTCAAAATCTGTATGTTTATATGTAAAATGCAGTTAGCTCTTAGATTCATATAACTTATTTTTTCTTATTTTCTACATTATTGTCTACTTTGCTATCAGAAAGTCTTTAGAGATGGAATAACTCTTCGTTGTGGAAAAACTCTTCATTGTGAGGAGTTTTGTACATGAGAGAATGTCTAGCATCAGAGACTCCCACCTATTTAATGCAGCAGTGCTCCCCCAAACATCACGGCACCCTACCATTTCCAAATCACCACTCCCTCAAGAATCCCTGCTCTGGAGTAATCAGATCAAGAGTCTCAATGTTGTTTGGAGAACTTCAAAGATTGGTTCACCCGTCTGTTGTTGTTGTTGTTGTTGTTTTAATCAACCCCTCTCACTCTGACTACTTTTGGTTTTGGCCCTGAAACTCTCTGGTTCCATGTCTGGGGAGAATGGGGGATAACGGTGGGCTGACTGTCTGGGTAGAGATTAATGCTTGGGAGACTGGATACCTGCAAAGTAATTAGGACCTACTGAAGAGCCCAGCTGCTGCTTGTATAAACTCTCAACCAGTTCTCAGGCTACAAACCATTAGAACCCTTGGGTTTCGTTATACCTGATATTTTTCAACATTCTACAGGGAAACTGGGCTTGCTTCTCTCCACTCTCTTCTCTGTATATACATAGGTTTCAGCATTCTCTTGTCTACTTAGCCAGTTAGCACCCTTATGTTTACTTTTATATTCCAAAAATTCGTTGGCCCCTCTCATTTGCTATTGTCTTTTCCCTGAGCACCTCCTTAATGTTTTTAAGATTTTTATTAGTTTAGACTTTTGGAAGGTAGTGAAGTTTAAGGAACAGTGTCCAATCAACCATATTGAATTGGAAGTCCCAAGTATTAATTTTGTAATGAGAAAAATCAATACTGTTAAGGCTTAGCTGAGACAAAGCATTTATGAAAAAGGAAGCCTGAGGGAGTTATAAATTATTTCTCAGTATTTTCTGTACTTTAGCATCACAAAGCTGTATGTCTGAACCGCATCATCATAGTGTGTATCTAAAAGTGATAAAAAACAACAGCCCTCCATGGAATGAATGTCTCTGCATGTCCTAAAAACTGCTCTCATGGCACTAATTCCTTATCTTGATTATTGTTTACTTAATTTTTCTTTAACTCAGGGTCGAGAAAACTTTGTACTGGTAGTAAGAAACTTACAATTTTTCTTGTTTTACTTGTTTTTTGTTCTGGAGAAAGAATGTTTAAAGGTTAGTGTTAAATTCAGTTTCTATATCTTTAATAAATATGAATATTTCAAAATGGGAGTACGCCCTTTACTTTTACCCTTTATGTTTTGTAGACTTTCATCTTTATAAAAACACTTTGGTAGGTGACAATTCAAGTAAAAAAATACAAATAATATATAAGTAGAATTCTGAAATAGAATTCCATGTTAAAAGACAAGTAAACAGAATGTTTTTAAAGTTAAAAATATTCTCATTACACTTGCTAATTGTACATAAATGAGATACAATTAATTCTACTGATAATAGGGCATCTTGCTATTTGTTGAGTGATCTTTGTACTTTCACCTCCCTTAGCTTCTTTAATCATTCCCTGCTCAGGTTAGAGGTAAAATAGCTACAATTAATTCGGACCTCAGCAACTTCCTTCTTTTTTTGGGTGCAGTCTATGCTATACTCTGTCTCTGAATTTTGCACCCTACTTCCAGCTATTTAGATGCTTTGTGGAGTTAGTGGGAGGTATGTATGTTTTAACACTCTACATGACTCTAGTAGCAAATAGAGAAATAAAGTGTTTTTACATGTACGGTACACCATACTGGCTGAAAAATGTAGTAAAATGTAAGAAGAAAAAAATATAGTGGCACAAAAACTTTGTTGATCCTAAAATAAGTAGAATCATGGAATACCATAAATGCTCTTCCACTTAATGGATGATTTTTGGCAAGAAAGGTACTCACTCTTTAGTTCTTTTCTAGTTGATTTAGAAAGAAACACATGTGAAATTAGACATGTCTCGCACTCATATATCTTTATCTAAAATCAAGAAAATGTGGTTCCTTTATGAAGTACTTCATTACAGCAATAATGTACTTTGCTGTTTTACATACATTATTTTTTGATCTACATAGTGCCAATGCAATCTAGAATAACCTTTCAAATATTAGTCAATACATAATTTGGCCTATGTTATATGTGAAAAAATAAGGAATGTAATGCTTTTTATCAAATTGTCTATCATTAGAAACAAAAGAAAACAAAAGCGCTTGAATTGAATGAATGCATTTGAATTAAGTAAACTTTTGCTTTTGCAAGTAGAAATCTATGTCTCTTTAATGTTGTTCGTAACTTTCTGCTTTAGTCACTGAAGTTATAATAACCACATAATGCTACCCTTTAATCTTGTATCCTGCCTAAGACTTTAGGAAAAACTTTTATTTCTGGAAAAAGAAGTTATGAGACTGAAAGCATTATTAAAGCAGTTTTTTTCTTATGTTAACATTTTCCCAACTAATAAGGGTTCTCTCTTGTTACGATGTGAAAGTAACACACACGGGTATCAACGCACTTTCTCCAGAGCTATTTTACCCATGAGAGATCTCTCCAGTAAAACTGAAATCACCTCAATTATTCCAACACAAGAAGTGTAATGTGGTGAATTGATTTAAAAGTGAGGGAAGAGATGAAAAGCCAAATAGAAAATGGTAAGACCATCTACAGGTTAGGAACAGAAGCCACCACCAAGCATTAAAGGGAAGACATGCTGTTAGAGCCTAGGGACAAGGTTCACCTGCAACGGCTTCAACAGTGGGTTTGTCTGGCAGGAGCAGGAACCACTGAGATGCAGGTGCTGCTAGAGACACTTCTGGCAGAGAGAAAGGAGGAAAATCCTGCCTTCTCCTTTCCTTCTACTCACCACTATTCAGCCAAGGATGCTCATTGACCGAATTTAACTAGAAACCAGCTCATGTGGAATCCTGGGAAAAAAACCTGTAGATGCCAGCCTTCCCATGATGCAGAGTCCAGTGAGGGGACAGTGAGAAAGATCTTCCTAGGAGTTGGTCCAGGATCAGTACCAGCCATTCCTTCTACTACTGAGCATGGATTCTGATCTTTCTACCCACACTTGCATTTCATACAACTGTCATAATTTAGCATAAATGGGTCAATTAAAAAATGACTTACTGCCCTGTCATAAAGAGAAAGCTGCTGTCAACTTCTCCGAGGGAAATCAAAACTCATCCACTCTTTGACCCTCTAATAACATTCTTGTTGGACAGCCCAAATCTCTTGGCATCTCATGATTACTCTTTACAAAGGTCTACTAGGGGCCAGAAGTTGCTTCTAAGAAGAAGAGCATTTACAACAAAAGGAGGCTGTAACTTTAATCCAGAATCTTAGGAGTGTGCATTGTGATTCTCCTTTTGAGGCTTACCAGAGGATCCACTTAACATCTTTATTGAATGCCAAACGTTGAGCATTATTGGTATCTGCTAAATCATAAGGTTTACGTGGCAAGGCAGCTTGTATGCTTGAATCTGCTGGAGTGCTTTCTCCTACTCTGGGATCAATTTAAAAGTAGCAAAAGTAGAAATCTTATAGCTTATTTAATAAACGGATTAAGGATACAGACAAAAATGTGATGTGTATTGTTAAGAACCAGCAACACATCATACTTTATTCCCCTATGATCAAGTACATTTGATGCACTGGTTCTTTCAGAAATTTTATTTACCAACTCTAGATACTGGATTGTGATAGATTGCATTAGTATTCCCAATTCATCTCCCCTCTCTGTAGGCTTGTCCTTTGCCAAGTAGGTTTTGCAAATAAGATTATTTTTTATTTTTTTATTTTTATTTTTTATTGAGACAGATTCTTGCTCTGTCACCCAGGCTGGGGTGGAGTGGCACGATCTCAGCTCACTGCAGCCTCTGCCACCTGGGTTCAAGCAATTCTTGTGCCTCGGCCTCCCAAGTAGCTGAGATTACAGGCATGCACCACACCCAGCTAATTTTTGTATTTTTAGTAGAGATGGGATTTCGCCATGTTGGCCAGGCTAATCTCGAACTCCTGGCCTCAAGTGATCTGCCTGCCT
Organism: Macaca nemestrina; assembly: GCF_043159975.1. Taxonomy (NCBI): domain Eukaryota; kingdom Metazoa; phylum Chordata; class Mammalia; order Primates; family Cercopithecidae; genus Macaca; species Macaca nemestrina. The sequence continues at coordinate 125,135,206 of NC_092134.1, read as the reverse complement.
CGGCCTCCCAAAGTGCAGAGATTACAGGCGTGAGTCACTGCACCGGCCAAGAGTGTACTTCTAAAGGAAGATCCTACTGCCTTTACTCTTTCAGGTCCTCCCCCAAAAAGTTCACTCTGCAAATCTTCAACACAGACTTTGTTTCTCTGGGAAGTCAATGTAAGACAGCTGGCATGAAGAGTTGTTTAAGGAAGAAAACCATAAAACAAGATGTTGGAGGTGGAGCACTGGAGAGAGATAGAACACATGCTGTAGCAGTGCAGTTGCTGGAAAAACATGGATGAGAAAACAGTGAAGGAGGACTCAATGGTGAGCAAAATGTCTCCAGATTTTGAGAGAGTGAAGGGAGCAGTAATTACAAGAACAATGGAATCAGAGGTCCTTTCTGAAGGTCAGTGAGATTTAGGGTCATTCAAAAAAGACAGCAAAGGTTGTGGATGACCATTTAGCAATTGAAGGAGAGGCATGGAAGTCAGAAGGCCTCCTTAGTGGTATATAAAGGTATTCATCTGAAACCGGAGTGCAGCAAGGTGAGGAAAAAGCTTGGGAATTAACTGTAACAGTGGCAGAGCTCCAAAGAAGGTTGAATTCTCAGCCCTGGAAAGTCTGCTAACTATGGTGGGGGAAGAGTGGGGTCTTGACAATTCACCCTTCTTTGATAATTGGCCCTGAGAATTGTGATTACAATATTTTAGTCAATGCAATCATAAACCTTGATTTTCAAGATCTCCCCAAACCATTGTGTTTTAGAAGTCGCTCACTGGTTCATATTAAAGGTCAACTTTCCCTTCAATCTACCTTGCTTGAGGCAGTTGCAGGGGACTCTACTTTGCAAGAAAATCAGTGCTTCCCATCTCAGGATCTACCTGCATTCACCTCCCTCCTTGGTTACCAGACCAATAAGTAGGGTTAAAGTACTGTATAATTCAGGTGAGAAAGTACTGGGATTATTAAGGGTAGAAAGGAACTTCAAAGGAGTTGTAGAACCTAATCAACATGTATTAGCAGAAGCTGGGAGAGCACATGGGCTGGATCCTGAGGATGCAAGATTGAGGAAGCATGGGCAGAAACAGTTAAACTGTATAGCATTGACTGGGTCACGTTGCTAGTCAGGGAGGAAACTGTTAGTGGAGCCCGGAAAAAATGAGGAGGGTATAAAAGGCAATATCAACTCTTGAAATCTGGTTGCAAAACATTTGTCAAAGCTATGGCCTAAGATAATCTAGAGCATAGAAAATGTACCTGATCTAAAGTAATGCAGGGGGACAATTTATCAAAGCTAAATGTTGAAAGCATGACTCTGGTCATACTGCAATTGATTAGTTATGATAAGAAATTGATGAGTTCAGAAGAGAAGGAGCTCGTTTTTAAGTATAATGTACAAGTCCTATAGAAAGACCAGAAATAGGAGGTTGAAAAATGAAATTGTTAACATCAATTTAAAAGTAAGGCCACTAAAATGCAGTCTTTAGGAAAAGGCCAATCTAGTGAGGCATGGCTTCAAGACAAAGGCCAAATCATGGGTGTGGCAATGAATTGGGAGAAAAAGGAATCTAAAAGTATACTTCAGATTAAAGAGCTGGTGTGATTAGAATGAGTGAAAACCAGAAGGACACAAGAGTTGGTTCACTCCTCATTGCCCTCATTATCAAATACAACCTTCTTAATATCACTTATAATGCGCATCATCAACTTGTCTAGCTTAGTTCTCTAGCTTCATCTCAGCATTTTTTCTTCAAACTTTATGTTCCAGATATACTGAACTACCTGAAATTTCCTGTGCCATTCTTTTTCCTTCATCTGAGCCTCTGCACTGACTTTGGACCATTATTTATCCATCTTCCATTTGCCCCCCCAACTTTCTTTAACACCATTTTTTTCAACTTTTTGATTCACAGTTTACACGGGTAAGTTTGTTACCTGGGTATATTGTATGATGCTGAGATCTGAGGTGATGATCCCATCACTTAGGTAGTGAGCATAGTACCCAATACTTTTTTAACCCTTGGCTTTCTCCCTACCTCCCACACATAGGCCCCCAGTTTCTATTGATACCATTTGTATGTCCATGAGTGCCTAGTGGTCCGCTCCCACTTACAAGTGAGAACATGAGGTATTTGGTTTTCTCTCTTTCTTTCTTTCTTTCTTTCTTTCTTTCTTTCTTTCTTTCTTTCTTTCTTTTTTTTTTTTTTGAGATGGAGTCTTGCTCTGTCACCCAGGCTGGAGTGCAGTGGCACGATCTCGGCTCACTGCAAGCTCCACCTCCCGGGTTCACGCCATTCTCCTGCCTCAGCTTCCCGAGTAGCTGGGACTCCAGGTGCCTGCTGCCATGCCCAGCTAATTTTTTGTATTTTTAGTAGAGATGGAATTTCACCGTGTTAGCCAGGATGGTCTCCATCTCCTGACCTCGTGATCTGCCCGCCTTGGCCTCCCAAAGTACTGGAATTACAGGCATGAGCCACCGCGCCTAGCCTTTGGTTTTCTGTTTCTACATTAATTCACTTAGGATAATGGCTTCCAGGTACATCCATGTTGTTGCCATGCACCCTTTCTTATGGTTGCATAGTATTCCATGGTTTATGTACACCACACTTTATTTATCCAATCTACTCTTGATGGGCCCCTAGGTTGATTCCATGTCTTTGTGATTGTGAAAAGTGCCACGATGAACACGTGAGTGAATGCATGTTTCTTTTGGTTTAGCACCATTTGTTATTGTCCTACACATATCTGCTTAAATCAGAGTGATGGCAAGTGGATTTCACAATCTATGACAAGTCTAATAAACTGGCCATGCCTTCCCAAAGGACTAAGCAAAGTAGGGTAAGAACAAGTCTAGGGTCTATTGGACTAGCAATGTCCAACAGTTTGGGAGAATGCTGGTATATATATCATGCATTGTCCAACTATTCTTGCCTACCCACTACTCCTTCTCATAATTTTCCCTGATGCTATCTTAAAAACTGTACTTTTCTTATGTGTTTGTGTACTATACTTTGCTTATTTCTATCATACTATTTGTGTTGCATTATATTTTCTGTTACCTTGTACATTGTCCCACTAGTCAGCATTTTACTTATAAAAAGATAGCATCTTGTATGTTGGTAAATCTCTAGTGTCTGACACAGTGCTTTGCACATAGAAGTCAGTACATGAAACGCTTGTTAACTTAAAAATAAGTTGCCAAATTTGAAGGACTTAAGAAATAATGAAGCTTGGTTGCTGGATGTGTTGTCTATATATAATAAATATCGTCTAGGTCAGGGGTCCCCACCCCCAAGCCATGGACCTGTACTGATGTGTGACCTGTTAGAAACTGGCTGCACAGCAGGAGGTGAGTGACGGGTGAGCAAGCATGATGGCCTGAGCTCCGCCTCCTGTCAGATCAGCTGCGGCATTATATTCTCATGGAAGCGCGAACGCTATTGTGAACTGTTCATGCTAGGGATCTAGGTTGCATGCTCCTTATGAGAATCTTAACTAGTGCCTGATGATCTGAGATGGAACAGTTTCATCCTGAAACCACGCCCCTGCCAATCCCCTCCATGGAAAAATTGTCTTCCACGAAACCAGTCCCTAGTGCACAAAAGGTTGGGGACGACTGACCTAGGTAATCAGAAAATTAGTTTATAGTCAACTTGTAGAGATCTAACATATGTAGAGTGTAAGCACCCAGGAATGGATCATTGGGTCTTTTTATGCCTCTAAATATATTTGCCTAGTGCCTTAAGAGCAGCAAGCTTAAGTAGCTTAGAGTTGTATTTTGGTACCATTTTCTCCAATTTATACAAAGGTAAGACCCTTAGAAGGTCAGTTCTGGTGCGGATCATATAGGTGATGCCATTCCGTGAGGGCTAAAAAAATGTCAGCTTTCCAACCACATATCCTCCCTTCTTTCTTCCTCTCTGCACTTACACCATAGCCCTAAATTAAAATATTTTGAACAAGTAACTAGCAATGATTTAGAAGTCATGATGCTATTTCCATTTTTTCCTTTTCTGATAAGCTGCAAAAAACCCATTAGCTTTATTAAATTAATTGAATTTAATTTATTATTATGAATAATTTAAACAAATTAAAAATTAAGTTCACAGTAAGGACTGGATTAGTTAAAAAAATTAGCTAGCTGACTTATTAATTGCCACCTTGATTTCTTTTTTTTTCTGTTTCTGCAATTTAAATTAAAGCCTCTTGAATCATTCTAATAGTTCTGTCGTGTTCTAGATACCAAAAATGTGTTCATGTAGACATCTTTGTTTTCACTCATTCATTCATTTAATGATAATTTTTGAATGCCTATCACAGTCCAACCACACTTCTAAGTGCTGGGATACAGAGATAAACAAAACAAAGTCTCTGCTTTCATGGAATTACATTCTAGAGGCAAGACATATGAAATAAATTAACAAATCTGTATTACAAGTGGTGAAATGACTTGAAAAATTCTATGATCTACAGAGTGATTGCAGATGTCTCAGAAGAGGCGATTTGAACACAGACATCACGAACATGAAGAAGTGAGAACCATGAAGGTAATTTAGCAAAGTAAGTTAGATATTAACTTTTAGTATTTTAACCTGAGTAATTTGATTAACTTGGGTTCATCCTATGAGGCCAATTAATAAAATGATGTTAGCATTGTTATTACATGGTGTCCGGCATTATAACATACACCAGGAAAACCATGAGTTTGCATAGACATTCATGTTTCTTATTAGAATGTTAATGACAAAGAAAGTCATACTTCAGTTATTAAATATTTAGCAGATATTTTTAAAATTCAACACATATTTGTTGAATTCTTGTGTGTGGAGAAGTATAAACATTGAATTAAAAGACAAAGAGAGTAAAGAAAATCCCTGATGTCAAGAAAGTAACAAAATGAACAGAAAGTCTGACACATGAATACAAATAATTATAAAAATAATATGAATAGATGGACAGAAAATGCTATGTGGATTTAAAGAAGAAAATAGGCACATTAAATAAAAAATAATAATAATAATCACAGTAATTGTGCTACTACTACTACTAACCTCTACAGATTATTCTATTTTTATTTGCTGTTGACAGATGAAAGAAGAATTGCCATTTGGCTAATGGACAAAAGTAATCCCTGACCTGTTGAGGTAGGTTGTCCATGGGTCTCTAGTACAATTAGGCCCTGCTATTTGCATTAAGATAGCCCAATAAAGAATCCAAAGTCTAGAGACTTTGTGACTGTCCACTTTGAAGTGATGGAGTAAGTATACAAACTGACTCTGTTTGAAACCAGAACAGAAACTCTATACTTTGGGAGGTAATTTTTGAAAAGCTTTGTATTTGATATAATAAAGAATATGAAAGGAGAAAAACCTAGACAAAGTTTTAGAAAAAAGGAGAAAAATCAAGCAGTAAGAGATGAGAAAGTATGAGGATTGCTTATAGATCCTAAAATGCCTTTGCTTGGTTTGAGTGAAGCAAGGAAGAGGTAGATAACATTGAGAAGCTTTGTAAAAATATTTTTTTAAACTCAATTTAATAAGCATTAGGGCAAGTCAATGCAAGATTTTGAGGTAGAGTTTTGACAAAACAGGAACTTTCTTTTGTGAAACTGTATTGTGAATAGGATAGATTAGTAAAAGAATATATTAAAGGCAAGATGATCAATAACAAATGCCATATTGGAGTAGAGCAGTATTTTTTTCTGACACAAAATTAGGGAATTTTATTTTGGCTTTGAGGAAAAGTATATTAGGAATGGGTGACAACTCTTAAATGTAAAAACAGATTGCCAACCTCTCTGTGTTCATTTTGTAATTTATGATCATATTGAAATGGCTTTTATTTTTAGTTTCATCCAAGTCTAAGAGTTAGACGGTTCCATTAGTTTAACTGCTAGGTGAAATCATTCTAAAATGTCCTTATCCAAGTCTCAAACTGTTAAATATTCCAGGTGTTTAAGAGCAAGCCTATGATAACTACACTTTTATCCTCCATGATTTCCAAAATACTGCTCTATGATTGCCTTCCCCATTCTCTTCCTTTTATATTCCTTTTGCAGGCTAAGAGAATCTTGTTTGTTTTCTTTATGGCTTTTACTTTTTGATTTGTTTTGTGCTTTCCAAATTTGGTTAATCCGAGCTCCATAATCCTTCACTCATTGTATTTGTCATCTTAACAATTTCAACACCATGAAAATCCCAATGCCATCTGGAAATGTGCAGATATTAATATTAGATAATGTTCTTCAATTTTAATGCCAGTTTCTGAGGTTACAACATCAATCCATCCATTTTTTGATCAACCATATTTATTGAGAGCCTATTATATTATCAACCACATTGAGGTACAAAGGTAAATAAAATGCCCATGGCAGAGAGTTACTGTGTAGAGGAGATAGACAAACATAAATTCCTGTAATATGCTATTAATATAAATGTTATGATTAGGAATGAACAAAATGCTGAGTGCATATAGGCATGGAAATGCCAGATTCTCCCAGGATATGCTAGCAAAGACTTTGCAGAGGAGGTGGCCTGATCTTAAAATATGAGGGTAAATTCATGAAGCAGAAGGGTAGAATAGGATACATGCTGGAGAAACAATGTGTAACTGTATAAAGGTGTTGGGACATAAAAAATAAAGGAGAATTTGGAAATGGTAAAAATTTCAGTGTGAATGCAACATGGAGATCCTGGAAAGGTTTGTCCTGGGGAGAAGTTGAAGAAGATATGGCTCGACTGAGGAGGTTACAGTTTGCTTGGATTTAATCCTTGCTAATGCAGAATTAATAGAAATTTCAATGGTAGAGTGATGTGATCATATTTTTTTAAAGGGAGATAACTTTGGAATCCATTTGGAAACTTAATTAAGTATAAGAGATTAGTGAAAGTATATCAATTAGGAAGCTATTGGAATATAAAAGATCATGAGGATCTTAAGGGAGACGGTTCAAGTGTGGGAGGGGAGAGGAAAAGAAAAAATACAAAGACAGAGTTTCATTACCACTTGAATACAGAGAGAACAAGAGAGCAAAATTTCTAGGCTGTTTCTGGAATTTTAATGTTGAAGGAGATGGTTTAGATGTTACTGCTTTAACCAACACAAAAGAGTGAGCATAGTGTATTATGAGTAGAAAAAGTGAACTTTCACTGGACACATTGTGTTTGAAAAGTTTGTATGAAGGAGACACATATAGGTAGTCAGAAATAAATAGCTCTAAGTTGGAGCTTGATAGAGATTTTAGAGCTATCAGCAAGCATCACGGTCAAAGCAGGAAAACTTGGTTGAGAGCACTGATGGAAAGCAGTATGTATATATTGTTAGCTTATATTATTTCCCATTTCATAATTAGTGCCAAACCTATGATTAAAATTCTTCCCTAATATCTAGTTGACTTTATTAAAAATTTTAACAACTAGTGATAATTTTAGTCAATAATTTTTAAGTGTAAATAAATAAATTCACTGGGTATCTTCATTTACAGACATGTTTCTTCAAAGATTTCTAAGGATTGTATATAATAACTTCCTCTTTCAGAACCATAATAGCTTCTGTGAATGAAGTTAACTGCTTATGTATTCAATTACAATACCCTTGATTTCCTAACTTTCCATTTTCAACAAATTTTTTAATATAAATATGAAACCTCCAGTTTGTAATTTGCGGTGTTCTCTGAAAATCTTTTTATTCATGGCTCAACAGGAAATGTATGTCTTTCAAAGTGTGTTTTTTTTTATATTAGTTTTTTACCTTACACTAATCCACACTTACAGTTTAACCCAGCTCCCCTTAGAGCAATGACACACACAATATAGTTGGCTTGAATAAAATGTTCTAACCCCAATACTGAACAAACTTTAACTAACAGAATTATGGGGGAGTTATAAATATCACTTTACCTTTATTTATGTCTTTCTCCAAGCAATTGATTGTCAATATAGTCAGTAATGCACTGATTAAGTACCATAGACTTGGGATATCTGACTCCACTACTTACTACTTAGGTAATCTGGAAATGTTAGTTATTCAGCCTCTCTCTGAGCATCAGTTTGTTACATGCAAATATGGATATTATGTGAGACACCCATATAAAACCATATTTTATTTAGAAGTTACTTTATTTGGTTATTTAGGAGTAAATGGATTTATTTCAAAGCCTTTTCTATATTTTTTCATATGGGTTTCTACAAAAACTCCACTGTGGGCTTGCTTAATGGTCCACCATATTGTCAGCTCTAGTAAATATCTCATATGTACCCGAAAGGAATATGTTTTCTGTCATTTGGGGGTTCAAGGTTTTTCATTTGTATCTTAGGTTTAATGAAATTTTTTTTTTATTATACTTTAAGTTCTAGGGTACATGTGCATGTAATTATGTTCTTTAGCCTTCTTTATTTTTTAAATTGAGATGAAAATCTTATAGCATACAATTAACCATTTAAAACTGTACAATGTAGTGGTATAATATTTAGTGTATTCACAATGTTGTACAGCCACCACCTTTTTCAATTTTAAAAATCCTTTATCACTCCAAAAAAAACACCCAGAACACATTAAGTTATTATTTACTATTCTACCTCCTTTCATTTCCTGGTAATGATTAATCTGCTTTCCATTATTATAAATTTGCCCATTCTGAATATTTCATAGGAACGGAATCCTAAAAAATATGACTTTTTGTGTCTGAACTCTTTCAATTCAAAGAATGTTTTAAATTTCATGCAAATAGTAGCATGTATCAGCACTTCATTCATTTTTTATGACTTAATAATATTTCATTATATGTATATACCCCAGTTTTTCCTTTCACTCATTAATATGCACTTGGCTATTATGAATATGCTGCCCAAAACATGTGTGTATAGTGTTGAACAAATAAGGAATGTCAATAAAGTGATAAATATTATAAAAGGGAACCAAGTAGATATTCCGGAGATAAAAAGTACAAGGGCTAAAAAATTCACTGGTATGGTTTAATGGCATATTTGAACAGGCAGAAAAAAGAATCAGTGAATGTGAAGATATGGCAAGTGAATTTATCCAGTTTTAAGAGTAGAAAGAAAAAATAAAAGAAAGAAAAATAAAGCCTAAGTGAACCGTGGAACACCATTGAGCGTACCAACATACGCGTCATGGGAGTTCCAGGAGAAGAAGATAGAAAGAAAGGATTAGAAAAAAGTGTTTGAAGAAATTATGGCTAAAATTTTCCTAATTTGATAACAGATGTATCTATCCATCAGTCCATCCAGGAATCTCAATAAACTCCAAGCAGGATAAATTCAAAGAGATTAACACTGAGAGACATTATAGTTAAATTGTCAAAGGTGCAAGACAAGGAGAAAATTTTGAAAGCAGCAGGAAAAAAGTAACTCACTTTTTTTTCTTCCTTCCTTCCTTCCTTCCTTCCTTCCTTCCTTCCTTCCTTCCTTCCTTCTTTCCTTCCTTTTTTTCTTTTTTGTCTTGCTCTGTTGCTCTGTAGCTCTGGCTGGAATACAATGGCATGATCTCAGCTCACTGCAATTTCCGTCTCCCAGGTTCAAGCAATTCACCTGACTCAACCTCCTGAGTAGCTGGTACCACAGGTGTGCACCACCATACCTGACTAATTTTTGCATTTTTAGTAGAGACAGGGCTTCACCATGTTGGCCAGGCTGGTCTCAAACTCTAGACCTCAAGTGATCTGCTCACCTCAGCCTTCCAAAATGCTGGGATTACAGGCATGAGCCACTGCACCTGGCCTCAGACATAACTCATTTTATACAAGGGAGCATCTATAAGATTTTCATCTGGTTTTTGTTTGTTTGGTTTTTATCTGAAATCATGGAAGCCAGAAGGCAGTGGGATGACATGTTTAAAATCCTGAAAGAAAAACAAATGTGTTAACCAAGAATTCTATATCTCCAAAACTATCTTTCAAGAATGAAAGATAAATTAAGACATAACCAGATATGCAAAGTCTAAAGGAGTTTGCTACAAATAGACTTGCCCTACAGAAATTGCTAAAGATCATCCCTCAAGATGAAATGAAGTGGCAGTCATTGCTTGAAGCCATGTGACAAAACAAAGAACATTGGTAAAAGTAACTACATTGGTAAACATGAAAACCAGCATTATTGTACTTATTGTATTTTGGTTTGTAATTTCTTTTTTTCAATATAATTTAAAAGTTAGATGCACAGAATAACAATTATAAATTTATATTAATGGGCACACAATGTTGAAAAATGTAATCTGTGAATATAGCAATATAAAGGGAGAGGTACCAAGATGTATAAGAGCAGAGACCTTTTGTACTATTTAAACTAAGCTTGCATTATTCAAAATAGATTTGTTATAAGTTGTTATAAGATGTAATTGTAATACTCAAGGTAACCAGTAAAGTAATAACCATAAAATATGCAGAAAAAAGGAGAACAAAACGTATACTGCAAAAATAAACCAGATACAAAAAGAAGACAGTCATGGAAGAATTGAGAAAAAATATAAGATATTCAGAAAAAATAGCTAAATGGCAGAAGTAAGTCCTTCTTTAGTAATTACTTTGAGTGTAAATCAACTAAAGTCTTCAATTAAAAGGTAGAATGTATTACAGAAAACAAGACCCATCTATATGCTGTCTACATATACATGCTATATATGTAGATAGAAAGACACAAAAAAGATGCATGTAAAAGGATAGACAAAGATATTTCATGCAAATAGCTACCAAAAGCAGTTTGGGTGGCCATATTATTAATGAACGAAATAGAATTTGAGTCAAAAATTTGCAAGAGATAGAGAAGGATATTATATATTGGTAAAAGTTCAGTACATCCATGAGATATAACATTACAAACATATACTCATCTAACAACAGACCTGTAAAATATATAAAACAAAAAATTGACAGAATTGGAAGAGGACAAAAAGAAATGGAAAGAAAACCAGTGTTCATAGATTAGAAGAATCATTATTGTTACAATGTCCACACTACCCAAAGTAATCTACAGATTCAATGCATTTTCTATCAAAATTCCAAGGGCAATATTTGCAGAAATAGCAAAAAAAAAAAAAAAAAAAAAAAAAAAAAAAAAAATTCCTAAAATTTGTATGGAACTCCAAAAACCCCCAAATAGCCAAAGTAATCTTAAACAAGAAGAGTAAAGCTAGAGGCATCACAATTCCTATTTTCAAACTATATTACAAAACTGTATTAATCAAAACAGTATGATAATGACATAAATAAAGAAACATAGACCAATGGAACATAAAACCACACATGTGATCAATCAATTTTCAACAGCAGCACCAAGAAACACAATGGGCCAAGGATAGTCTTTTCAATAAATGGTGTTGGGAAAATTGGATATCTAAATGCAAAATAAATAAATAAATAAATAAATCCAATCCTTATCTTTTACATATACAAAAATCAACTCAAAATGAATTAAAGACTTAAACATAAGACCTACAACCATACAATTTCTAGAAGAAAACAAAGTAGTATATTTCCATGATGTTGGTCCTGACAATGAGTTTTTGGATATGACACCAAAGACACAAGCAATAAAAGCAAAAATAAATAAGTGGGACTACATCAAACTAAACAGCTTCTTCACAGCCAAGGAAGCAATAATCAAAATAAAAAGACAACCAAGGAATGGGAGAAAATATTTGCAAACCAGCTTGCTGATAAAGGGTTAATATCTAAAATGTATAAGGAAACTGTCCCACTCAGTGGTAAAAATAATAGTAATAATAATGTTAACCTTACTAATCAATGGGCCAACGACCAAAATAGACACTTTTCCAAAGACTTACAAATGTCAAACAGGTATATTAAAAGGCATTCAACATCAGCAATCATCAGAATAACACAAATCAAAACCACAGTGTGATAGTCACTTATACTTGTTGGGAGGGCTATTATCAAAATATCAAAAGATAGCAAGTGTTGGCTAGGATGTGAAGAAAGGAGAATTCTTATACATTGTTGAATGTTATACATTCTTATACATTGTTGAATTCTTATACATTGTAAATTGGTATAGTCATTATGAAAAACAGTGAGATTTCTCAATGAATTAAAAATAGAACTATCATATGATTCAGCAATCCCACTTCTGAGTATATATCTGAAGGAAATAAAATTATTATCTCAAAGAGATATCTGCATGCCCGTGTTCATTCTAGCACTATTCACAATAGCCAGGATTTGGAAACAATTTAAGTGTCTACCAACAGATGAATAGATAAAGAAAACATACATACATATTATATATATAATGGACTGCTATTTATTTTTTAAAAAGAAAAATTCCATCATATCAAAAATTCCATATAAATGAACTTGGAAGACATCAAGCTAATTTAAATAAGCTAGACACAGAAAGATAAATGCTGCATGATGTCCCTTATATGTGGAACCTAAAAAAGGTGAACTCATGGGAACAGAGAGAAGAAAGGTGGTTGACAGGGCAGGGAAAATGGGGAGATGTTTGTCAAAAGCAATGACAATAGGAATAAGTTCTGGAGACAGAACTTATTATCTTATTATTTCAGAATGTGTATATAGATATAAACACATAGCATTATATTCCTTGAATATGTACAATTTTCATTTCTAAATTATATCTCAATAAAGCTGAAAAAAATGACAGGATTAAAAAGAGAAACACACAGTTCTGTAATAATAGTTGGATGCTTCAATAATTCATTTTAAATGACAAATAGAAAAACTAGACAGAAGTGGAATAAGAAACAGAAGACTTGAAAAACAGTATAAGGCAATTAGATCTAGTAGACATGTATAGAACAGTCTACCCAATAACAGCAGAATATACATTCTTTTCAAGTGGATATGGAACTTTCTCTAATATCAGCCATATCTTAGTCCACAAAATATCTCCTAATCTTTTTTAAAAAGTTTGAAATTAAACAAAATATAATTTACAACCACAATGGAAGAAACAACAGATCAATAAAGAATGAGAACTGGAAAATTCACAAATATGTGGAAATTAAACAGTACAGTCTACAACTACCAGTGAGTGCAAGAATAAATAACAAGGGAAATTAGAGAATTTCTTGAGACAAATGAAAATAGAAACACAACATAACAAAACTTATTGAATGCAGTGAAAGCAGAACTCAGAGAAAAATGCATAAACAACCTCATTAACAAAACCTCAAATCAATAACTTCACTCTGTACCTTAAGGAAGTAGAAAAGCCAGAGAAAATGAAATCCAAAGCTAACAGAAGGAAATAAAATGGTAAATCAGTAAAATAGAAGGTTGAAAAACAATAGAGGAAATAAACATAGCTAACAGTTAATTATTTAAAAAGATCAAAACTTTCACTATATTGACTGAGCAAAAGTTAGAAGACTCTCATTATAAAATCATAAATGAAAGTGGAAACATTACTACCAACTTTACAGAAATAAAAATGTTTATAGGAGAATATTGTGAACAATTGTATACCAACAAATTAGGTACCCTGGATTAAATGGACAAATTTCTAGAAAGGTGCAAACTACCAAAATGACTCCAGAAGAAAGCGAAACTCTAAGCAGACCTATAACAAACAAGGAGATTGAATCAGTAATGAAAAACCATTCAACAAAGATAGATTTATGACCAAATAGCCACATTAACTGGTGAGTCTACCAAGCATTTAAAGAATAATTATTATCATTTCTTCTCAAACCCTTCCAACAAAAGATATGAAGAAGAAATACTTGACAGCATTACCCTGATACAAAAGCCAAAGACAGTACAAAAAAAAAAAAAAGAAAACTACAACCCAATATCCCTTATAAATATGTAGGCAAAATATCTCAGCAAATACTAACAAAATACTAGTAGCAATACTGTATAATCAAAGGATTGTATACTGTCAGCAAGTGAGATTTATCCTAAAAATGTGAAGGTGGTTCAACATATTAAAAAAATCAATCAATGTAATATATCACAATAGTAAAATGGAGAACCATATGATTATTTCCATTGATGCAGGAAAAGCAATGATGAAATACAACACCCTTTCATGATAAAAATACTGAATAAACTAGGAATAGAAGGGAACTTCTGCAACATGATAATGGAATATATTAAAAACTGACAGTTAATATCATGCTCAGTGGTGAAACACTGAAAGCTTTTTTACAAAGATCCAGAACAAGACAAGAATGCTGCATTTGTCACTTTTATTCAACTCTGGCTAGTACCAGAAGTTTCAGCCAGAGCGATTAGGCAAGACAAAGAAAAAAAGACATCTAAATTGGAAACAACAAAAAGAAGTAAAATTATATGTTTGTAGATAACATGATATTATCTGTAGAAAGCTCTAAGGAATCCAACAAACCATTAGAACTAATGAAAGACTTTAGCAACGTAGGCACAAGGTAAACATATGCAAATTAGTTGTATTTCTATATAGTTGTAATGAACTATCAGAAATATTTTAAAATTCCATTAACAATAGCATCAAAAAATAAGATATTCAGAAATAAATCTAACCATGGAGGAATACACAAAACTTCACTGAAAGAAACTAAGGAGAGTTGAAATAAATGAGAAGACGTTCGGTGTTCATGGGCTGTACAACAGTAATGTTAAGATGACAATACTATCTAAAGTAGTGTTCAGATTCAATGCAATAACATCAAAATCCCAATGGTGTGTTTTCTTTTTCTTTTTTCTTTTTTGGCAGAAATAGAAAAACTCATTCTAAAATTCATACAAAAAATTCAAGGGACCTGACATAGACAAAACAATCTTGAAAAAGTGTATTTTCCAGTTTCACAACCTACTACAAAACTATAGTAATAAAAAGATTGTGGTACTGGTATAAGGATAGACATATAGACCAATAGAATAGAACTGAGATCCTAGGAAGTAGTCCTCACATATATGGTCAATGACTTTTCAACAAAGTCATTTTGTTGAAATGGCCAAGACCATTTAATGGTGGAAAGAAAAATGTCTTCAATAAATAATGCCAGGAGAGCTGGATATGTACATGCACAGAATGAAATTAGACCCCTACCTTGCATTATGTAAAAAACATTAACTCAAAATTAATAAAATACTTAAACTTAAAGACTAGAACTATGTATCTCTTAGAAAAAAAATGGACAGGCAAATCTTTATGACCTTTGATTTTTAAATGATTTTTGAGATATGACACAAAAGCACAGATAGCAAAAGAAAAAATATGTAAATAAGATTTAATCAAAATCAAAACTTTTATGCATCAAAGGACCCTATCAGGAGAATGAAAAGACAACCCACAGTGTGTGAGAAAACATTTGCAAAACATGTATGTGGATAAAGGCTTAATATCTAGAATATATGATGAACTCCTGCAACTCCTGCAACTTTTTGTACTGTGACAAAAACCTAAAACTCCAAGTTAAACTAGTCAAAAGATGAACAGATATTTCTCCACAAAAGATATACAAATGGCCAATAAGGACAAGAAGTGATGCTAAACTAAATTATTCATTAATAAAATGCAAATCAAAATGAGATACCACTTTACATCCAGTACTGTGGCTATCATAACAATAATGAAACAGAAAATGTGTTGATAAGGGTGTGTAGAAAATTGGAAAGTTCATGAATTGGCTGCTGGGAATATAAAATGATGCAGTTGCTGTGGGGAACATTTGGTGGTTCCTCACAAAATTAGACATAATTCTATGGAATTCCACTGGAATTTCCAGAAATTCCACTCCTAAGTATTATAACCCCTCCCCAAAAATTTGACAGTAGGGTCTGGAATGGATATTTTTACACCAAAGTTCGTTGCAGCATTACTCACCATAGTTAAAAGGCAGACACAATTTGTTTCCATTAACAGGTGAATGGATAAACAAAATATGGTACACGTATATAATAGAATATTATTGAGCCATTAAAGGGAATAAAGTTCTGATACATGTTACAATCTGGATAAAACTTGAAAACATGTTGCTAAGTAAGCCAGACACAAAAGGACAAATACTGTACGATTCCATGCATTAGTCTGTTCTCATGTTGCTAATAAAGGCATGACCCCAACTATGTAACTTATAAAGGAAAGAGGTTTAATAGACTCACAGTTCCACATGGCTGGGGAGGCCTCACCATCATGGCAGAGGGCTGATGAGGAGCAAAGTCAAGTCTTACATGGCCGCAGGCAAGAGAGCTTATGCGGGAGAACCCATATTTACATAACCATCAGATCTCATGAGACTTATTCATTACCATGGAAACAGTATGGGGGAAACTGCCCCATGATTCAATTATCTCCACCTGTCCCTGCTTTTGACACATGGGGCTTATCACAAGTCAAAGTGAGATTTGGGTGGGGACACAGCCAAACAATATCTTTCCACTTATATGAAATATCTAGAACAGGCACATTTCTGAAGACAGAACGTAGACTAGTTTTTACCAGAGACTGGAAAGGAAGGAATGGTGAGTTATTGCTTAATGGGTACTTTGTTTCTGTTTGTGATGACAAGAAGCTTCTGGAAATAGAGATGATGGTTGTACAACACTGTGAATATGCTTAATGCTACTGAATTGTGTACTTAAAATTGTTGAAATTTTAATACAATAAAAATTTAAAATATGAGCTATTCTTATATGTTCTAATAATTATTCTTATATCCATGGTTATTTGAAAGGTCTTTGCTGAATTGCCTAATATTAAGGTTTTTCCGAACATATTTTTATTATTGACTTTTAATTTATTTCTGTATTGGTCAGAGTACAAACTCTGTATGATTTAAATCCTTTTATATTTATTGAGAATTATTTTATGGTCCAGTATTTGCTCTGTCTTGATTAATGTTCCACGGACACTTGAAAAGTAGACTTGATTATTGTCACTTTTACTCTATTGATATCTGTTTCACACATTTTGAAATTTCATTATGCTCACTCATTTAAGATTGTTAATTTTACGAACTGACCCTGACCCTGACCCAAATCAAGTCATTTGATTATGACTTGACACCTTTATCTTTAGTAGTAGTACTTGTATTTTAAAGACCACTTTATCTAATATTAATACGGGCACACAGATTAGTATTTGTATGGCACATTTATATCCACACTTATGCTTAAATGTTGTGTCGATATCCAAAGTGTGTTTCTTGTGAACAGCATAGTGTTGGGTCTTGTTTATTTATTTATTTATTTAATCTCATGTGAAATTCTGTACCTTTTAAAAATTTTTATTTTATTTTATTTTACTTTAAGTTTCAAGATACATGCACAGAACATGCAGGTTTGTTACATATGTATACATGTGCCATGGTTGTTTGCTGTACCCATCACCTAGGTTTTAAACCCCACATGCGTTAGGTATTTGTCTTAATGCTCTCCCTCTCCTTGCTCCCCACCTCCCGACAGGCCCCAGTGTGTCCATGTGTTTTCGTTGTTCGACTCCCACTTATGAGTAAGAACATACGGTGTTTGGTTTTCTGTTCCTGTGTTAGTTTGCTGAGGATGATGGCTTCCAGCTTGATCAATGTCCCTGCAAAGGACATGATCTCATTCTTTTTTATGGCTGCATAGTATTCCATGGTGTATATGTAACACATTTTCTTTATCCAGCCTATCATTGATGGGCATTTGGGTTGGTTCCATGTCTCTGCTATTGTAAATAGTGCACAATAAACATACATGTGCATGTGTCATTATAGTAGAATGATTTATATTCCTTTGGGTATCTACCCAGTAATGGGATTGCTGGGTCAAATGGTATTTCTGGTTTAAGATCCCTGAGGAATCCTCTTCCACAATGATTGAACTAATTTACATTTCCACCAATAGGGTAAAAGTGTTCCTATTTCTCCACAGCCTTGTCAGCACCTATTGTTTCTTGACTTTTTAATAATTTCCGTTCTGACCGGTGTGAGATTGTATCTCACTGTGGTTTTGATTTGCATTTCTCTTTTTTTTTTTTTTTTTTTTGAGATGGAGTCTCACTCCCAGGGTGGAGTGCAGTGGTGCAGTGCGATCTCGACTCACTGCAAGCTCCACCTCCCAGGTTCTCGCCATTCTCCTGCCTCAGCCTCCCAAGTAGCTGGTACTACAGGTGCCCGCTACCATGACTGGCTAATTTTTTGCCCGTGTTAGCCAGGATGTTCTCGATCTCCTGACCTGGTGATCTGCCTGCCTCAGCCTCCCACAGGGCTGGGATTACAAGCCTGAGCCACTGCACCCGGCCTTGATTTGCATTTCTCTAATAATCAGTGATGATCAACTTTTTTTCATATGTTTGTTGGCCACATAAATGTCTTCTTTTGAGAAGTGTCTGTTCATATCATTTGCCCACTTTTTGATGGGGTTGTTTGTTTTTTCTTGTAAATTTGTTTAACTTTCTTATAGATTCTGAATATCAGACCTCTGTCAGATGTGTAGATTGCAAAATTTTTCTCCCATTCTGTAGGTTGTCTGTTCACTGTGATGTTAGTTTCTTTTGTTGTACAGAAACTCTTTAGTTTAATTAGATCCCATTTGTAAATTTTGGCTTTTGTTGCCATTGCTTTTGGAGTTTTTGTCATGAAAGCTTCGCCCATGCATATGTCCTGAATGGTAATTGCCTAGGTTTTCTTCTAGGGTTTATATGGTTTCCAGTTCTTCTGTATTTATTTACGTATTAGAAACAAGATCTTGCTCTGGCACACAGTCTGGGGTGCAGTGGCATGATCATAGCTCCTGGTCTTAAGGGATCCTCTCACATTGGCCTTCTGAGTAGCTAGGACTGCAGGCACATGCCACTGTGCCCAGCTAATTTTTAATTTTTGAAAATTTTTTGCAGAGATGTGATCTCACTACCCATCTCTTGCCAAGGCTGGTCTTAAACTTCTGGTCTCAACTCATCCTCCCACCTCAGGCTCCCAGAGTGCTGGGATTACAGGCATAAGCCACCAAGCCCAGGCCCTTTTATACTTAATGTAACTTTTTATACTTTTATACTTAATGTAACTGTTGAGACGATTAGGTTTCAGTGTACCCTATTGCTATTTGTTTTATGTTTGTTTCTGTTTCTTTTTTTCTCTATTTTTTCTTTAGTGTGATTATCTTTTAATATTGTGTTTTATCTCTTCTACTGGCTTTTTAGCTATGCTTCTTTGTTTTAATTTTTAAATTGTTAGTTGCAAGATTATAATATGTATCTTTATCACAGTCTACCTTGAGTTAATATTTCAACATTTTTGTTCAGGTAAGAACCTTAAACTGGTATAATCCCAATAATTTTCCTCTGTCTATTATGCTAGTTTTGTCACATATATTTTTTCCTGCATGTTTGTTGTAAGTCATCAGGAATTAATGTTGAATTTTGTGAAAATTCTTTTACAAGTCTTTCAAGATGATTCAAGGGGTTTTCTACTTTATTTTATTTATATGATGTACTATGTTCATTGGGTTTCAGATAGTAAGCCAAATTTGCTTTACTAGGATTAAATCTACAGAGTTATGATGCATTACAGTTACAGATATTGTTGGATTTAATTTGCTTCCATTTTGTTAAACATTTGCATTTACACTTATGAGAGATATTGTTTGGCACTTTTCTTTCTTCTGATGTCTCCATCTTGCTTTTGTGCCAAGCTAATACTGGCCCTATAAAATGCTTTGGCATATGTTCTATTCTCTATTTGCTGAAAATGTTTGTCTATGACTGGTATACTTTAGTCTTTAAATGTTTGATGGGATTCACAGGTTAAGCCATCTGGTTCTATGCTCTTCTTCAAGGGAATATATTTAATTACTAATTCTATTGTTTTTACTTTATATAGATCTACTGGGATTTTCTATTTTTAAGTCAATTTTGCTATTTCATAACTTTCTAGGAATTTGATTATTTCATCTCTGTTTTTAAACTTCTTAATGTAAGTTGTTCATTATATTACCTTGAATTCTTTTTATATTTCTGTTCAATCTGTTGTGAGGTTCTGTCTTTCATTCCTGAGAGTAAAAGTCTGTGTCTTCTCTTTTTCATCTTGATGATTCTAGTAGTTACAAATTTTATTGATTATTTCGAAGATACAACTTTGAGTTCTATTGTTTTCTCTGTTAGTTTTGTTTCCTGCTTCATTAATTATTGTTCTGATTGTTATTATTTCTTCTCTTCTATTTCCTTGCTTCGTTTTTTTAGTTTCTTAAGTTCAAAGGTAAATAATTGATTTGAGGCTTTTTTCTTTTTTAGTAAAACATTTGAATCCATAAGTTTCCCCATAAACATTATTTTAGCTTCTTTTCATATACTTTGATTTATTCTGTTATTATTTTCCATGTACTTAAGATATTCTCTAATTTCTCTTGTGATTTGTTGTTGGAAAAATTGGTGATTCCAAGCTATTTTGTTCAATATTTGTTCTGTTTAATTTCTCAACAGATATATAGACATATTATTATTTTAGACTGGGTTTTCTGATACAAATATTAGGTGTTTTATTTTGGAGATGAAACAAAGGGCAGCATGGGTAAGAAAAAAGAGAACTAAGCGTATCTAGAAAGGGGAGACAATAGTTATTACTTTATAAGAAGCCATGAAACTATAGTGCATTTGTTGGAAGGAATATCTGCTTGCAATGAAACACTTTCAGGTGAGCCAAAAATAGATACCCAGCCTCAAAGTAGATTATGGAGAGAGGAATTTACTTCTTTAGCTTCCTTCTATCTTCTTTTCCCCCAGCAAAGTATTCCCCAGACGGCATTAACTCCCTCATACATCCAGACTGTATCATTTTGCTCCTTTAATGGTGAGATGGAATGCCAGAGCCCCAGGTCACCTATGGGTTCCTAGTGGAAGAAGAGCTAGAGTCTCTGGGCAATCACTGCTGGACCTGGCTATGTATCAGAGGCTATACTCCTAGGACAGCTTATGGTTTTCACAGCAGCAGAGCAATTTGGGCCTGAACAAGGTACCACAGGGTATGACTGGTGGCTATGGCAGAGTAGGTGGCCAAAAGATACATGAGACAGCTTGATCCATGTCCCTACAAAGGACACACTTTCATTCCTTTTTATGGCTGCATAGTATTCCATGGTGTATATGTACCACATTTTCTTTATTCAGTCTATCATTGATGGGCATTTAGCTTGATTCCATGTCTTTGCTGTTGTGAATAGTGCTGCTATGAAAATAGGCGTGCATGTATTTTATAACAGAATGAAATACAAATCCAAACCACAATGAGATACCGTCTTACACCAGTCAGAATGACTGTTATTCAAAACTCAAAAAACAACAGATGCTGGCGAGGTTGTGGAGGAAAAGGAACACTTTTACACTGTTGCTGGGAGTGTAAATTAGTTCAACCACATAAAGACAATGTGGTGATTCCTCAAAAACCTAGAGGCAGAATTACCATTCAACCCAGCAATCCCATTACTGGGTATATACCCAAAGGGACTGAAGACTTCATTTGAAGGAAGAACTGCTGATGTGGTAGAAATAGCAAGAGAACTAGAATTAGCAGTGGAGCCTGAAGATGTGACTGAATTGCTGCAATCTCATAATAAAATTTTAATGGATGGGAGTTATTTTGTATGGGTGAGCAAAGAAAGTATTTTTTTTTTTTGAGATGGAAACTACTCTTGGTGAAGATGCTATTAACATTGTTGAGATGACAACAAAGGATTTAGAATATTACATAAATTTAGTTAATGAAGCAGTGGCAGGGTGTGATGGGATTACCCCCAACTTTGAATGAAATTCTACTATGGGGTAAAATGCTATCAAACAGCATTGCATGCTACAGAGAAATCTCTCGTTAAGAGATGTCAGTCAATGCAGCAAACTTCCTTGTTGTCTTATTTTAAGAAATTGCCACAGCCACCCCAACCTTTAGCAACCACCACCCCAATTCGTAAGCAGCCTTTGAAATTGAGGCAAGATCCTCCACCAACAAAAAGGTTATGACTTGCTGAATGTTCAGATGATTGTTTGCATTTTTAGCAATAAAGTGTGTTTAACAAAGTTATGTACACTGAATTTTCGACATAATGCTATTGCACACTTAATATGTTACAGTATAGTGTAAACATAATTTTTATATGCGTAGGAAACCAAAGAGCCTGTGTGACTCAATTTATTGCAGTATTCACTTTCCTGTGGGGGTCTGGAACTGAACCCACAATATTTCTGAAGTATGCCTGTATAAAGAAAATAATTGAGAATGTATTAGATGTTTAAAGTTTTTAAATAGAAATGTTCATAAATATCCTCTGTTAGTGTTTGACCATGTGAATAAACTGATTAGAATATATGAAGAGAAAAAAATAGTATAAAAGGAATAAGGGAAAATACAGAATATACATGACACCAAATGTATAGCTATCATAAGTGAAGTGGATTACAGAGAAATAATCTATATGAAAAAGACTGGAGGAAGAGCAGTGGTTTTGGACACTGACAAATACAAATTTGGAGTCATGCCATTGCTCTGCTGGAGATAATCCTGCTTAGGATCTCATTTTCTTGCCTGTTAATAATAATAAAACTCAGTATATCACAGCATACCTATTATGGTGAATAAGAAGAATATATTTTAAGTACTTTGGATAAATTGAAGGGATAAGGATGTAAAAATAAAGGAGAGAGAAAGTTTAAACAACTTTGTTTGATGGTGGAAAATGAAGGAAATTTGTTTACACTACTCTTATCTTCTCCCATTTTAATGTCTTCATTGTTTTGGTAATTGGTTAGTTACTAGCACTCTCCAGAAACTCCAAGAGTCCCAGGATTCAAAGCTAAGCCTCGATATTTACAAAGGTAATGAGTCTGTCAGCCATGGGAAGTCAAGTGCTCTTACTGTTTGGTATTGCTCACCTCAAACCTAACCTAAAGGGACACCTTTCTTGGGGGATAACAGTTCATTTGTCTTCATGCTAACTCTATCAAGGAATTTTCCTGTGCAGAAAACAGCTAGTTTCACTAAGCTCTGTATGTGCGGTGTTTTTTATGTAGTGCACTGACAGCCAGTAACCGAACCTAATCCGTCAAACTCATTTCACCTAAGACCTCAAGTATAACTCCAATTCTGATCCTTAAGGTAAAGGTGTCACTGAAGTACTTAGTTCCTGAACTTTTGTTTTTGAACATATAGTACTCTGGGAGTTGGTGAAGAAGTGTTATTTCTCTTGTACTGAGAAATAAGTCATTATTTTTGGATGTTGCATTTAAAAATATTACGTTTGCCCTGTAATTTGCTTATAATAGCTGCAACCTTATTCAAGCAGCCATTGATAGAGTTGTTCTTTTGCAGCAGTAGGTTTGCAGTTTAGTAAACTCTGTGGTTTTAATTTTTTAATTTAATGCAAATGAATCTTTTGGAAACACTACATTATTCCTGGTAAGATAAAAATCAGGTATTTTAATTTTGCCTAAATTTCAAAAATTAATCATAAGAATTTGGATGTATACCATTGATCTTTAAAATAATCCAACACTTTTAATTGTGCCATGTATTTTTAAAGCAATTTCGTGGAATAGTTGTATTTTAATATATCTCAAATTTATTTATGCCAGCTATTTAATATTTCTCATGATTGAGAGGGCACTAAAACTGGCATTTCAGAACTATTTCTGCTCCACAAAATGTCTGCCCTTTGTTTACTCTTGTGTTTGTTGGACGATTTAGTGTTTTCTGGAGGACAGGGACCATTTACAGATATAAAAAGACATGTAGTAATATTTGCTCTGTAGATACATACTATGAAACAGCTAAAAAAAAAATGGGTAAGAAACCGTCAAAACCAAAGATTATGTGTATCAGTAAGCTAGCAGAGCTTACTGTGTTGTTAATGATCCTACTTCAGTAAGAACAGTAAAACTCCTGTGGTATATAACTGACTACTATTTTATGTGGAGGAGTTATAACAACTTAGAAAAGAAATTTAAGATGCTTGGTCAGTGTGTATTTTTTTTAAAAAGACCATTATATTACCGTAGAATATTTACATCTATTAGTTTTACTTTTAATATTCAGAATCACATGATGGACCAACTTTTACCTTCAAAAATTAGTCTAATATTGCTTTGGAGAAATGAGAGCAGCAAACATTCCTGGATTCAAATAACATTTGGAACTGTATTTTAAAAAAATGTGATTGTTAACTAGCATAAATCATGTTATAAAATGCTGTCTATTTAAATTTCTTGGATCTTTAAGAGAAAGAATTTATTTTATTGAACATTTATGCAAGAAGAGAGTATTCTTATTTCCTGATAATGCTTAAGTCTCTAAAAAACTGAATTTTAAATGGGTGTCAAAACTTTGGCATAATGTTTATAAGAGAAGTAATTTATAAGACAGTTGTATTTGACCATAGTTTTAACTTTTTTTAAGCAAATTGCATTATGATTATTACCCTATCATTACATTTCAATTAGAATCTATTTAAATATCATTGATATAATTTGGAAATAAGTATTTGCAGCAAGTCAGATTTGAATTAAGAACATGTAAATACATTCTGGCATTTCTAAATTTAAGTCTCTCTTTTAAAGTAGGCTTAAAGATAATAAAAGCATATATAACATTTTTTCCAATTTGTGAGTCAAGTTGGAAAACGGCAGGAGTTTATTTTAAGTAAATATTCACTGTCTAATGAAACACATGAGATTAAAGCATCAAAAATCTGTGGACACAATTATTTACTTTCGGGACTCAAAAGATCATAACATTGCAATTCAGCCTTAGCAAGGATGACGGAAAAAGTTCTTACAATGTTAAATGCCTTGGAAACTTTCCCCAAATCATAAACTCAGTACAATATTTTTATCTTAAATGCATAACATTTAAATGCCATCTCTACAATTATCATTCTCTCCCACTGCCCCTCAGCAACTCCATCTTATTGCACTGATCTCCGCATCACAAGAAAATAAAAGCACCTGCCTCTCTAAATAAATAAACTCAGGCTTTGGTTCCTTGGTGGCTCATCAAGGGAGTTCAAAGATAAACAATTCAATCAATTACTTGGTTTTTTCTTTATTAGAATAAAATACCAGTTTAAAAGATTTTTTACAGATGAACAGAATATTATTTTGATTGAATACATAAATTATTTTGGCATCGTGTTAAACCTAGCCTCAGGGTTGCTTACTTAAAAATAAATCTGCACTTTTAAACTCTCCCTCAGGATACTAGTCTTCTAATTGGCAGATTTCAGATGGTTTTCCCTATTTTTCTTTTCCGTTATTATTTTGCCTGGCTAGTTACAGTCTCAACTTTCACTTCTAATCAACCTTATTCACAAACTGACTAAATAATCTACTAACATGTTGTGAAGACATGAAGAAAAGATACCATTGACTCAAAGTACCTTGTTTACCTAGCTATAGACCTCTTGTTTCTCATTCACAAATTCCTTTTTGTGGGTCAAAGCCTGTGAGAACTATTTGTTATCAGGTACATGCATGTGGGATTTAGTTTACCTCAATAAATATGTGTTGAGAGCTGTGGGGCAGGAAAGAATGACATAGATTCTTCCCTTAAAGAGTTCACAATGTAATGAGGGAGGCAAATCTTTAAGTGGAAAATTTAAATATTTGCGTATGTACTAAGGGAACACAGAGAAAACTCACTGTATTAGTCTGTTCTCACACTGCTTTAAATAAATACCCAAGCCTGGGTAATTTATAAAGGAAAAAGGTTTAATTGACTTACAGTTCTGCATTGCTGGGGAGGCCTCAGGAAACTTATAATCATGGCGGAAGGCAAAGCAGGAAGAAAGCTTCTTCATATGGTGGCAAGAGAGAGAAGAGTGAATGAGCAAAGAGGTAAGAGCCCTTATAAAACCATTAGATCTTGTGAGAACTCACTCACTATCATGAGAACAGCATGGAGGAAACCACCCCCATGATCCAATCACCTTCCATCTTGTCCTGCCCTTAACAAGTGGGGATTTGAGATGAGATTTGGGTGGGGACACAGAACCAAACCATATCAACCACTTACTGTAATCTGGGGCTGCGGACAGCACTGGGGAAGACAGTAGATGATATGACCATTATCTGGGCTCTTAAAGGGTAAGCATATGTTAGCCTGGCATCAGAGTATGTGTGTGTGTGTGTTTATGTGGGTGTCTGTGCACGTGCATGGGGTGTGTGTTGGGGGCATGGAGAATGGGCCAATGGATGGTAGGGAGGTGAAAGACATTTCAGCCAAGTCCATGTAACTTATATTAACATGCTTTAAAAAGGCATGAAATAATATTGTGTACAAGGGATTGAATTCAAAAGTCACTTAGGGATAAGAAGAAAGTAGTGAGAAAAGAAACTAGATAAGTAGATGCGGTCAGGGCATAACAGGCTTTATATTCCATCCTAAGGATCATGGCCTTTATTCTGTAGGTGGTAGAGTAACATTAAAGCAGAATAATGACAAGGTTAGGTCTACAGTTCAGAGGAGTCATTTTAGCAAAAGCTCAGAGGAATGGATTTCAAAGAGGGCAACTCCACAATGTGGCAGGTAAAGGGTAGGAGACTATGGCAACAGTGCAGCCTTGATTAAGGGCAGCGGTAAAATGTAAGGAGAGAAGATGACATATATGAGAGCAAAAAAAGCTATCATGCCTTTTATTCCCACCATTAACCTTTTATATTAGAGGAGCACAGGACATGGAGAAGGAGATCCGTGCATGTGATGGAGTAGTGTTGAAGATTAAATAAGTTAATGAACATGGTCAGTACTATAAAAGTGTTTGCTATTATTATTATTATCGGGGGCAAGGAAGAGTAAAACTCAGAATGATTTACTGACCTTAACGTACAGGCATCAGTGGAGAGCTGCACTCATGGTCTAGACCCTGGGGACATGGATCTTTCAGAGTCATGAACAGAGAAGATAAGGCATGCCAAAGAGAGAGTCTCGGTAGCTGTAGACAAATGGAAACTATCTTTCAAGCTATATCAATGCACCAAGGGGACACAACAGAAGTAGGGTGTGCTCTGAGTCATTTCATGCAGAAAAACGGGAGATGTTTGGATTAGCCACAACTTCTGCTGTCCCTTAAATAGCAGCAGGATGCATTCAGAATCCCCTGAAAATAAGTGTCATTGCATTCTCTTTTGTGCTACCATCCTCGGAAAGTACACTAGGAAGATGCAAAAGCATTTGGATAGAAATCCATAGAAGTGACACATGTACATTCCATCAGCATTTTTGCTTTGCTCAAGGATTTTTGTTGGACCTAAAAAAACTCTGATCTGTTTGGAAAGAGGATTTGCATTTGCAAATAGATTTACAGGCAGATCCAACAAGCAGCACTTTGCCATTTGCAAATCCACTTGAAACATCTGGGTTCCTGTCTAGCCCGAAAATTCTTATATAAATGGACAACCCTAAGATCATAGTTTGGACACGATTTTTTAAAAATCAAGATAAATGCTAAGTAATTTGCATAATTTGTTGGTTTTGAAAGCACAACCTATTTCGTTAACAAAATAAAAGAACAAAGAGAAACTCACCTTTTTCTGTTAAAGGAGAATTAAATAAGTGAAATCAATAAACAACAATAAAAGCACTTTGACTTCGTTAACTGGAGAAAGGCTGTGTGACATTTCCGTGAAACAAGCTTGTTAATAAGGATTTTAATTTAGACTGAAATTCTACCTCTTCTCCTAATGGTAAAATAAATTTTTTTAAAAAAACTGTATCGATGACTTATTTATTGTGGATCTGAAGATATATCCTAATTGCAACTTTTTAATATAAAAAGGAAACTAGTGAGGTTCTTCTCTAGTATAAAAAAGTATTATAATATAGCCAATATAAGATTTAGTCAGGCTACATTTATATTGTACCAGTAGACTGCAAGAATTCCATTAATGCTCCATTGATATCATCAATGAAGAAAAAGGCAAAATGGATGCATTGCTTCTGCTCCACTGGGTCTGTAATGAAGCAGCATTATAGCAGCTGCTGTCTTTTTAAACAGCTTTGCTTTTTTTCCCAAGGCATCACTTGGTATATTGCAAGATTCTCCAGAAAAATATCTTTTGACCTTGTGGTCCTTTCTTTTTATTATTTTTTTCCCAAGAACCATGGCCTTCCACTTGCCACCGTGGTGCTATGGTGTAATTTAAAATGTACAATGGAAATTTCAAATAAAAAGGAAGAGTTTGAGATTGGTACTGCCAAAGGCATCTGTGGCAGTGGATCCTAATAGTTCAGGAATCTTGGCCATTAGAAAGTTTCACAGCCTTTAGTGATATGATGGAGAACCTGCTAAAGGAGTGGAAATCTCAATCATTCTTTCCTTTCCTTGGTTAAGAAAATATATACAAAGCTTTCTACAAAGGTACAATTAATATTTTGTCAAACTTTAAAGCCATAGTGCTGAGCTAGATTCCCATCCAATTAGCCTGTTTGTTTCAGCTGTTGGCATGACATGACCCTGTTTGTCATTGCCAAATCTTTCATGCAGCAATTCACTCTCATTGCTAAGGTGGCCTAAATGAACAGCCAGGTGTATTGAAGTTAGTTCATTCTCTCTCTCTCTCTCTCCTGTTTCTGTGTGTGTGTGTATGTCTGTGTGATTTGACAACTTCTATACACTCACCCAAAAGAACAGAATAGAAGATATTTCAAGGCTAAAACTTTTAAATGATGAAACCTCAACTTTTGAAATTATGTTGCCCTGGGCATCCATATTAATAGGAGGGACAATATATGCAAAGAAGCACAAGAAAAATGTAAAGAATGCACTAAATCAGCTGCAAATAAGAAATTATTAAATAATGATAATACTTGAGCTACCTTTCTAAATTCTACAAGGTGAAGTTCTGGGTTTCCTATGATCTAAAAATATCTGACACTCTGTAGGTATTCAAAACATATTCTCATGGTTTTCCAAAGAGAATTGTTCTGAATTCCAAAATTTCCCATTCATTGCTTATAGAATATTACTCTTAGATGACCTAGCTCAGAATTAAGATATACAATAATAGGCTGCGCATGGTGGCCCACTCCTGTAATCCCAGCACTTTGGAAGGCTGAGGTAGGAGGATTGCTTGAGTTCAGGACTTTGAAACCAGCCTGGGCAACATGACGAGACCCCGTCTCTACAAAAATTAGCTGGACATGGTGTTGTGCACCTGTAGTCCAGCTACTAGGGAGGCTGAGGTTGCAGTGAGCCAAGATCACACCACTGCACTCCAGCCTCGGCAAAAAATGACCCTGTCTCAAAAAGAAATCTCCAATAATAATTCTTACTCTTGCATTTACTTATGCACTGAAACTCCTGCCTCTCTTCATCTGAGCTCTGCCAACAGATATATATATTTTTTCAGTGAATGATACTACCATTTATCTACTGCTGACAATAGCCACTTGGATGCCATCCTAGATTTATTCTCCATACTCTACTGCAAATCAAGTTATTTGGACCTATTAATTTTCCATCTGATATAGCTCTCAATTCCATTCATTATTCCTCACCATCCTCACACCTCTTAAGTTTAGACTTTGAGTGTTTTTCCCTTTGATTACTGATTATTTCATTTGAGTATATTTCAAAAGTTTACCTTTCTTGGTCTTCTTCCTTTCTTTCTAATTTATTCTGTACACAATTATCAATGATCTTTCCAAAATGTCACACCAGTATGTCACTCATCTATTTTAAAGGTATCAATGGTTTACCAGCTCATTAAATATAAAATCTGAACTCTTTAGCTTATGCAAGGCCCTTCCTGATCTGCCTTCTTATGCCTTTGCAGAATTACCTTTTCCTCTATTCTTATTGGATCCTTACCAAACTGCTTGCAGTTCCTCAAATTGTTCCATACTTTTTCTTGCCTCTTTCCATTTATATGTACTATTTCCTCTACACAGAATGTTATCTTCCTTTTCCCCATGATCAGTTTCAACATTTCACTTAATACAGTGAAATTAACACTCCTGTGTGAATCTCCATGCTATGAATTTTGGTTTCTCCATAACAGTTAGTGTATACCTTCAGCATAGCACTCGTAATTTTATAATATGATGCCCATTGTACTCATTTCTTCTAGCATGACATGAGCTTTTTGATAGTGAGGATTGTGTCTTAGATCTTTGTCTTCAACAGCAATTTTATGCTTGACTTGAGTTCATTCATTCAGCAAATACTGATTAGGTAGTTATTATTTGTAAGGAATTCTTCCAGTCATTGGAATGAGCAAGTCAAAGCTCCTGCTTTGTAGGCTGAATTTTGTCTTCCAAAGCTCAAGTAAGCTTACCTGGTTGGCAATACCCCATACGTATTGTCACAAATCATTTCTGGGAGAAGAAAGTGTTGTTCAAGATACATTTGGAGAGGACACCTGGAAAATCTACATGTGGAAGTCTTGAATATGCCTTACGTACTTCTTTCCTTGATTAATTTTAATCTGTGTTCTTTCACCACAATAAACTGTAACCATGAGTATAACAATTTCCATCAGTTCTGCTGGTCATTTTAGCAAATCACTGGCTTTGGGAAACTTGACCTTGCAGGTCTTGTCATAGAGATTGGGCATGGGAACTCTCTAACTTTTCAGGGGCTAAGAAATGTGGGGCAAGTAAATATTTGTGAGCATCACTGTGCTTGCCACTATCCTGCACAACCTATTTTCCAACTATCAGCTAGAGAAATTCTCTAAAAAGTACATCATTTTACCTTTCTGCTCAAACCTCTCCAATGATTTTTCAGTTTATAGGATAAAAACCAGATTTGTTAATGTGGATTACAAAGGACATATATATTACAGTCTTTTGCAAACTGCCTGATGTCAGAGCCAACTAGTTTTCCTGGCAAGATAACAGCTACAACCCAACTGGCTTTCCTTGAGCATTTTAAGCATGTATCTGTCTTATGAATTTTGAACTTGTTATTCCCTTTGCCCTTAATATTCTTTTCACTCTTTTCCCCATATATCGCTTCCCGAATACTCTCTTCAGTACCTCCTACTCTACTGTGCCCCTTAAATTCCTGTAGTGATTTTTACAGGGGCATCCCCCACATAGGCATCCCTTTCTTAATGCAGTTTTCCATTGCCCATCTGCCTGACCATATGGCCAAACCACTGGCTACCACTCATGGGTCAGTAAAAGCCCAGACATAGCGGACTTTTATCGCCATTCAATTCTTTCATCACGGCAAGGAAAATGGTATGCAAATAAACTCATCGAACTAATTTGTTCTTACCTTCTTCAATCAGTCATTTCACATGCTGGTCTTAGTGCAGCAGTCTTGCAAATAGGAAGCTGTGTTTCAACCTTGAAAACACCATCTATAAACCAAGCATGTCTTTGTTGGTCAACAGAGAGCTGTTCCCAGTGCACTGTCCATGTGACCATAGGATCTCTCAGTTACTCATGTGGTTCCAAGTCAGACCTATGGAAAAAAAGGCTCAGTAATCACCATCCTGCATTCCCTCAGTAACATGTTTCTGCACAAACCATACTTATTTTATTATGAAACTCTTCTGGGTACCACCCTCTTTATAAAAACGTTTTTTCGTCATCTCCCAAGATATTGTGGGTATTTCAGGTTTCAAGATTATCTTATGTCCTTCAGTCATAGGAACAGTCTCAATTAATGTCCAACAGAGACCAAGGAATTTGTTCCACAAGCACCTGTATTGCATAAATATTCAATTATAAGAAAGAGGAAAATGGTTTTTGAGAAGAAAAAAAAATAGGAGACTTCACCCAGTCAGAGGGGTCTAAGAAGGCTTTCTTAGGAAATTTAAATCTATGCTAATGTCAGATTATTTTAGCAAAATGAAGAAGAGTGTTTCAGCCAGAAGAAATATGGTGTGCAGAGACCATGAGTTGAGAAAAAGCCTGGCACATTTAAGGACCTAAATAAGAGCTCCAGAAGAGTGAATGTGAGAAAGTGGCTCCAGATGTGGCTAAAAGCCTACAAAGGCCAGAGGTTTTAAGACCTTAATTCTTATTGCTGTATTTTTTAACATCAGCAACCTTATGTGTATTATAATCAATTCAAAAAATATATATTGTGACAGAGAGAGAAAAATTAGACATTATATACCTGTGAATAGGATGAAATGTTAATTCCTAAATGTTACTTATCTTCTCCATAGCAGACACATTTCTATGTAACCCCTATCAGACAGGTACAGAGATGAGGGAATTTTGCAAGACCAAGGTTATTTCAGGTTCTCCTGGTTGGCATGACTCAAGAAACTTTGTGGAATCTGAGAGGTGCTTTCTTTTTCAAATTTGAAGCTAAGGAGCATTTTCCAAAGGTCTTTCATGTAGGGCAAAGAAGAACTTAAGACTGAATTGTGATACAAAAATCCATCAAATGGGTTTGTTGCTTCTACTTTTAGTTTGAACTCCCATGTGAGTGAAGAGACAAGGGAAAAAACAAGCCATAAATGAAAAGATATTAGGTAACCTTCAACCTTGCAAATCTTATCTTTTCTTTAGCTCCAGCTTTTATAATTATCATCAATCAAAATGAGTTGTCAGCGAAAAAGATTATCACCATTTAAACCGATCTGATAAATATATTATATAATAGATGTTAGGTTAAGTATCATACTTGAAACAAAGAGTTCCTAAAATTATAGCCTTGAAAATGTATACTCCTAGGCATGGTCACCTCAGCAGTCCATGGGTATTTTTCACTTATAATCTAAGAAGTCTGATTTCCTTAATCCTATTATTGAATTAATTATACATTCTTAAATTGGTTCAACCATGTGGAAAACAATGTGGTGATTCCTCAAAGACCTAAGAACAGAACTACCATTTAATCCAGTGATCCCATTACTGGGTATATACCCAAAGGAATATACCCATGGAATTAACCTACATGCCTTTCAGTGATAGACTGGATAAAGAAAATGTAGTACATATACACCATGGAATACAGCCATAAAAAGAACAAGATCATGTCCTTGGTAGAAACATGGATGGAGCTGGAAGCCATTATCCTTAGCAGACTAATGCAGAAACAGAAAAGCGAATACCACATGTTCTCACTTATAAGTGGGAGCAAAATGATGAGAATACATGGACACATAGAGGAGAACAACAGACACTGGGGCCTACTGGGTGGAGAGTGGGAGGAGGGAGAGTATCAGGAAAAATAACTAGGAGGTACTAGGTTTAATACCTGGGTGCTAAAATAATCTGTACAACAAATCCCCATGACACAAGCTTACCTATATAACAACCCTGCACCTGTGCCCCTGAACTTAAAAGTAAAATTATTGATTACACATTCTTAATTATTTCCATTCTAACTAGTTAATACACATGTGACATGTATATTATATTCTTACATCATTTCCCTTAAAAGGAGAAATATTGCTAAAATAAAAAGAAAAGATATTGTATTTTCCACCTGAAAATAAAAAATTATACAGTAGTGTGAGGGTCAGAAAGGGAGAGAATACAAAATTGCTGTTTTTAGATGTATTATAATAAATTGACAAGTTATCAGTATATTACTAGCCTAAATTTATTCATTAAACAAATGTTTATTTAGTAGCTATTATTTGCCAGATACCAGTCTAGGCATCTGGGCTAGTGCAGAGACCGATAAACAAAGATTACTGTGTGGTGTTGCATTCTTCTGGCAAAGTTAGTACATAACAGCTATATTACAAAGTGATAAATGCTATGGGGACAAAAGGTAGAACAGAACACAGGGACAGGCAATATCAAAGAAGGAATGCATCAGGTAGAATTTTAAATACTTGGGAAGTGTACACTACATTGAGAGAGTGACATTAGAGCAAAAACTTGAAGAAGAAAGAAATTAGCCATGTTTACATCTTAGGGGAAGGATATTTTAAACAGAATAAGTACCTCAAAGGTGTTGAGAATGTACCTGGTGTGTTGAAAAAACAGGAGAGAGGACAGTGTAACCAGGGTAAGAATGGCAGGAGATGAAAACAGGGTGTAGAGAACCAGATCATTCAAGGCCTGGGGTGCCTTTGTAATGACCTTGGGTTTTACTGAGAGTGGTATGAAGGGCTATTGGAAAGTTTGAAGCAGAAGAGTAACACTATATGGCTTATATCTTAAAGAATCACTGTGGTCCTATGTTGAAATTAGATTGTGGGTAATAGGACATAAGGTGAAGCAAGGAGATGCAATGGTTGGTTTTATATGTAAACTTGTCTAAGCTATAGTGCCAAGTTATTTATGCAATCACTAATCTAGATGTTGCTGAGAAGACATATTGTAGATGTGGTTAGCGCTCAATCAGTTGACTTTAATTAATGGGGATTATCCTCCATAATGTGGGTGGGCCTCACCTAATATGTATGTAAATATATGTTTATAAATATATGATTATGTATGCACACATATGTGTATATACATGTTTATAATGTGTATATATTCACATGCTCATATACTCAAGGCCTATTCTGTTTCTCTAGACAATCTTGACTGATAAAGGAGGCTATTGCAACAATGTTGCAAAATAGACTGGTGACTGGGAGCAGGATGGTAATAGTGTAGGTAGTGAGAGCACACATATGTGTATATACATATTTATAATGTGTATATATGCACATGCCCATATACACATAGCCTATTAGTTCTATTTCTCTGCACAATCTTGACCCATAAAGGAGGTGATTGCAACAATGTTGCAAAATAGAATGGCGGCTGGGAGCAGGATGGTAATGGTGTAGGTAGTGAGAATCGTTTGATTCTGGATTGATTTATTTCAGAATTTCCAGACAGGGTGGGATGAAATGTAAGAGAAACAGAAAAATCAAGGAGGGTTCCAAGGTTTTCTGCCTGAGTCAACTTTATTCCTGAATCCAGGGACATCAGGAAATGATCAGTTTAGGTGTGACTATCATAACTCTTATTTAACTTGAAAAATACCTATTTGGGTATTATAAAGGAAGATATTCTTGTACTCAATAATAGAATGATGTAAACTTGGGAAAATTAATTAACTATAAGACTAACTTTTCTCACCTGATGAAAAGTAGGCAAAAAATGCCAGGCTCACTCAGATTGATGAAACTTAAAACTGATGATATATGCAAGTTATTTTGCACAGAGCCTGACAATAAGTTCTTAATAAACCATTTAAAAAGTATTTGTATTATTCCATTACTGAATATCAAACTGTACCAAGTACACATAATACTGGGTAATTAAGAGTTAATGCAAGAAATGTCCATCCAGTCACTGGATGAGGGCTGCTCCCAGGTAGGGGGCCCATAATCTTTGGCAAGCCTCAAGCTTTGAGCCTTTCTAACTCCCTCTAGTTAGAGAGCAAGTCTGAATGCGGGGGGTGCTGATTTATAGGACATGTCAACTTGTCTGGGCTAAGAGATTCCCAGGTAGCTTGAATACATTATTTCTGACTGTGTCTATGAGGGTGTTTCTGGAAGAGATTAGCATCCAAATTGATAGACTGAATAAAGAAGATCTACTCTAACCAACGTAAGTGGCATTATCCAACCATGGTGGTCCAAGTAGAACAAAAAGGCAGAGCCAGGTGTGGTGGCTCATGCCTATAATCCCAGCACCTTGGGAGGCCGAAGTGAGAGGATCACTTAAGACCAGGAATTCAAGACCAACCTGGGCAACATAGCGAGACTCTGTCTCTGAACAAACAAACAAAAAATTAGCCAGGTACAGTGGTGTGCACCTGTAGTCCAGCTACTTAGGAGGCTGAGGCAGGAGGATTGCTTGAGCTCAGAAGGCTGTTATAAGCTATGATCATGCCACTGCCCTCCAGTCTGGCTGACAGAGGAAGACCCTGTCTCTTGAAAAAAAAAATAATAAAAATAAAGAACAAAAAGGCAGAGGAAAGGGGAATTCGCTTTTCTTGTTTGAGCTAGGACATTCATCTTCGGCACTTGGACATCAGGGCTCCTGGCTTTCTGACATTTAGACTGGGCCCAGGACTTACACATGGGTACCCCACACCCAGTTCTCAGGCTTTTGGACTAGGACTGAATTGCACCATAGGCTTTCCTCACTCTTCAGCTTGCAGATGGCAAATCATGGGCCTTCTCAGCCTCCATAATGAATCATTTGAGCCAATTCCTATTCTATCTATCTATCTATCTATCTATCTATCTATCTATCTATCTAACTATCTATCTATCTCTATCTCTCTAGCATCTATCTTCACATCCATCCTTCCATCCTATCAGTTCTGTTTCTCTGAAGAATCCTTACTCACACAGGGATGTATCTGTGGGCAATCAGAAGCCAACACTTCCAAAATCTGGGTGGATAATTTTCTTGGATAAAGGAGTTTTGGTGGGTGGCACATCACAATATCCATTATACTGTGGACTGCTAAGCTCACTTCTATCAGGTCAGGCCCTCTTTTAAATTGATTGCTGAAGGTGAACATTGAGAGCCTCTTATTGCTGCATGTATGCCCTGGGTAAGCAGGGAAGCAGAAAAACATTTCCATCATCTTTTTAAAGTTAATCTTATGTTGGACATATGATTAGAGGTTAATTAGGCCAATCTTCTATGAACATGAGGAAGAAGTGGCTTATCAATGTTCACAATTGGTTTTATTAAATATAAAATTTGTATCGTGTCCCATTTTCTTGGACAGATGAAGCCTTCTCAGGTGTGAGTTGTGTTATTGATACATACAAAATCAATTATACATATATAGTCACACTTCTTATAAAGCAGCCAGAATTTAGGAAAAGGCAGAATTGGTATAAATCATTAAGGCCCAAATGAAGTCCTTATTTAGGTAATTAAATACCTTAATCTAAAATCCAGTTACTAAAAAGGAAGTTGACATTTTCAAATATGGATACTTTCCTCTATTTCTTAAGTTAAGATCTATTAAATAACACTGAAAGAGAGTCATACTGGTAGTAGCACAAATCAGAAGACGGTAAGAAATGTCCAAGGAAATTTTCCATGTATAACATTTATCAAGACATGGAACTGATGTCTACAGAAAATACTCTGAGTATCATCTTCGGAAGTAATCCAGCTGAAGTCTGGGACCAATTTACTATGACACAGCAATTTCACCTTTTTTTCCTGGAGGTTGAAAGTTAGACAGTCTGGGTGCTTTCCAGATTGTAATTTGAAAGGCACTCAGCTACTACACAGAATTGTTAGTTTTCCCCCAACCCCCTGCCACCGCTGTGTGAAAGCAAAGGGAGGGGGCTGAAGGTACAACCTCAGGGTGTCAACTCTTACTTATTGAACAAGAACCTGCATACACAATGCCAGTGATGTGATTAATCATTCCCTGGTCCAAAAAGACGGTCGTTCATGTTGAAATTTTGATTTATGTGTGCTCTTGCATTATCTCCTAAACCCTAGCCACTTGCCAGCATGCACAGTGTAATGAGTTTGGCATTTGTGTAGGACTTTAAAAACATTAAATAATGAATCCCTCTAGAACATCTCCTTGTATTACTATATCCTACTCAATTTTTAAGTAGAGAAAATAGAGATAGTGTATAATTTCACTAAATCCTCATATCAGTAAAAGTAAAGTAGAGGAGTAGGAATAATTAAATGTGTTCAAACATTATAATGTGGAATCATTAAACATGCCTCATAGAGTCCAAGTAGACTCCATAGGTCTAGAAAAGTGAAGATTTCAAACTTATCAAGGAAATTAGGAGGTTAGACTGATCAAAGGGGTTTTTCTTTATATTTACTAGTGTTAATATCATCTAATAATTCTTCTGGCTTAGTCATCTTCCTCCAGCTAGTATCATACTCACTCAAAAATTGATTACTTTTTAATGAATCATAATTTACATGTAAATTTTGACTCCATTCTTTAAAATGCTAAGGTACTAAATTTTAGAATATGTTTTTTGTTGTTTTTAAAAATGCATATTTGCTATAGAGTTAAAATTCTTCATTCTACTAGTGTGTGTAAATGCCTTGTAGCTGTTGTATTTGGGTTTGATCACCAAATACTAGTGAGCATATCTGTGCATCCAAAACTTTGAAAAGTTACCTTGTAAACTGAAATGTTTTAGTAATAATCTATGTGAAGATGGCAGCTGCTGAGATAATAAAATAGATTTTCTCGAAAAAAGAAGCAAGCGATTTCAAGCTGCTAAAGTGCCTTATAGTGCAGAGAAAAGAAATTTACATAGTCTTAGTCATAGCAGTTAAATACATGGGATTTTAAATGGAGGAATATATATGTATATATATGTGTGTGTGTGTGTGTCTGCGTGTGTTTGTGTATATATATATTTGTGTATATTCCTATTTTTTTATATATATATATTCCTATAATCCAGGTGTATATATTCCTTATCTTTTATATATATATATAATATATTATATATATATATATTCCTATAATCCAGGCATATATATTCCTTATCCAGAATATAAATGCCTGGATTATAGGCTGATTTGGGTCAGCTTGGGCTTTGGTTTTGGCTACTTCTCAGGTGTGGTAGTGACCAGAAGCAAGGTGCAGTACCTTTACAAAGCAGACAGTCTAATATAAGAATTTCTCATGTTAAGGAGGGATTTCAGAGGAGGGCTTGGCAAACCAAAACAAAACCAAATATAAATGAAACAAAACACTATAACCCCTTTTGAAGATGACTGCAAGAAAGCATAAGGGTACCTTGGCACTAAATAGCCTGTGAGAAAAAAACAAAAACCAACCAAACAAACAAACAAAAAAAAACTGATGTCCTGAAGAAGTCGTGATTATGGGCTGGCCCTCACAAGGGTTTTCAGCCTTGTTCCCAACAGCGAGAGTTCACGCCTTTCCTTTGTTGGTGGGGCTCCCAGATTGGTGGTGCCCCCTAGTGCCCAGCAAACGCAAATGCAAATCCTTGAGCGTTAAGCCTCTGTATTCTACTTTTGAATCCTCGAAAAACTTCTTGAGGGCAGTAACAAGGCAAAGTAAAAACTAATTAGGTATCAAGAATATGGCCTGGCGCGGTGGCTCACTCCTGTAATCCCAGCACTTCGGGAGGCCAAGGCGGGCGGATCATCTGAGGTCAGGAGTTCGAGACCAGCCTGGCCAACATGGTGAAACCCCATTTCTACTAAAAATACAAAAATTAGTCAGGCGTGGTGGCGGGCACCTGTAATCTCAGCTACTATGGAGGTTGAGGCAGGAGAATCGCTTGAACCGGGGACGGAGGTTGTTTCAACCTGGGCGACGAACGAGAATCTGTCTCAAAAAAGAAAAAAAATATCAAAAATATAAGGCATCTGAATGAGAAACTAGAGAAACAAACTTGAAAAGATATTCCAGATACTGGAAATATCAATATAAATAAACATTTCAAAAATTATATTTACAAGGTTTAAATGGCAGGGCACAGTGGCTCACAACTGTAATCCCAGCACTCTGGGAGGCCGAGGTGGGTGGATCACCTGATGTCTGGAGTTCTAGACCAGCGTGGTCAAGGTGATGAAACCCCATCTCTACTAAAAAAATACAAAACTTAGCCGGGTTTGGTGGCATGCACCTGTAGTCCCAGCTACTTGGGAGGCTGAGGCAGGAGAATGGCTTGAACCTGGTAGGCAGAGGTTGCAGTGAGCTGAGATCACACCACTGCACTTCAACCTGAGTGACAGAGCAAGACTCCATCTCAAAAAAAAAAAAAAAAGTTTCAAAGAAAAAAAAGATAAACTTTAAAATATCACCAGAGTACATGAAAAGAAATAAAAATTACATAACAGAGTTGAAAAATATTCAAATATAATTTCTAGAGATGAAAATACAAAATAATTAAAAATTTACATTTAATACACATATTTGTACCACATGAAGCGAGCTAAAGAGATAATTAGTGACCTGGAAGATGGGAAATAGTATACAGAGTACAGAGGCAATTCAGGGAAACAAACAAAATGGAATTCGTCTTGAAAAAAATAGAAGACTTTGTAGATAGAATGAGAAACCATAATATGCCTCTAACAAAGCTCCAGAAGGAGCTAAGAGAGATAATGGGGTAGAAGCAACACTGGTAGGGATAAAAGCTTAAAATTTCTGGAATTAATGAAAGATGCTAATGTATCCATCCAGATTCATGAAGTCAACAAATCTGCTCTGCAGCAGAATAAAGAGTTTCATACTAGACACGGTGTAGTGGAATAGAAAACATTAAAGTTAAAAAATTGAAATTTAAAACGGCTAGAGGTACAGAGATGATACCTTCAAAAGACTGGAGACTAACTTCTCAATAGATAATGGAAGCCAGAAGACAGGAGAATAGTATTGTCAACATGCTACAGAAAAAAACATGGAATGATAACATCAATTAATCTGAAAGAAGAAAAGGATGGCAACAGGAGGAAACAGATTAGGTACAGCATATAAATTGACAAAACAGAACAAGTAGTTACACTACATTTAAAGAAACCAGTGTCTAAAAATAAAGATTACATAACTTGATTTAAAAAGATTGTATGATATTAACAACAGCCACATCTAAAACACAGAAAGAAAGAAAAAGAATAAAGGACATATGCCATGCAAATATTAATTAAATAAAATTTAAGTGGTTGTGTTATATCAGAAATAAAGACTTTAATGTAAAAATTTTGATTGACCAAAAAAAATTATCAATAGTAATTGTGAAAATATGTGAACTAAATATAACAGAAATATAAGGATAAACATAATGGGATATTTTTAAATACTTTTCCCAATAAATAGTAAGGAAGATAGTCACAAAATCATTAAAGATATAGATTTGAAAAAACAACCATATTAACTACACATCTCTATCACTGTATCCATCTATCTATATAAATAAAATACATATATGTAATATACACACAAATATGTGTGTGTATATGTGTATACACCCCCAAGCATACACAGATACACATACATCTATATGTATGTATGTGTGTGTATATATGTCTGTGTGTGTGTGTGTATATATGTATGTATGTGTATATATATATAAATGCTTTCTCCAGCAACTGGATAATACACAATTGTTTTAAGCACACGTGAAACAGTTGTCAAAATTGCTCTTTTTCTGGGTCATAAATTGAATGTTATCTAATAGTTAAGAATAAAAAAATGACAATTAAGCTAGAATTAAATAAAGATAGCCAGACAAAGTCTATTTAATTGAATATCAAGACTAAGTAATATTAGTATAAAAGAAGAAAGTATAAAAAGAGCTGAATGATGATAATGAAAATGTTAGCACATAAGAAAAAACATGGAAGGCAGCTAAAGCCACACAGAAACAAATTTTATATACATATATATAAAGTTTTTAATATATGTATAAAATTTTAGACAGAGACAGAAAGTGTTGGAAATTAATGAACTACCAATCCTGATGCATTAGAAACAGAACAGGCAAAATCAAAAATGGAGTCAGAAATTATTATTATGCATCAGAAAAATATATAATAAAGAGAATCATAAAAACCAAAAATTGATTTTAAAAAGGCAGCTTAAGTTGATTATTCCTCAGATTAGACTAGTTACGACAAAAGAAAGAAGTCCCAAGCAAACTATGTCTAGAACTAAATGGAAACATATCTCCAGATTCTAAAGATATTAAAGAGACATTAATAGGATAATATGAAGAAACTTTTAGTAATAAATTTACACATTTAGACAACATAGATAAATTTCTAGAAACATCTGATCATCCAAAAGTGACTCCAGAAGGAAGAGAATAAATAAATAGTATGCACATAGACATTAAGAAACTAAATCATTAATCAAAAGCCTTCCCACAAAGAAACTCCAGTCCCAGATGGCTTCATTAATAGGTTCTGCCAAATATTCAAGGAAGAAATAATTCTATCTTATCAAACTTTCTGAAACTAGAAATAAAGAAAATACTCCCCAACTCATTTTGTGAGGTTAGTATAACCGTGACAAAACTCCTGAAAAGAGTATGTATTTCAAAAAAAACTAAAATTCATACCCCTTTGACTCATAGATATAAGTGTAAAACTCCTAAGTCAAATATTCGCAAATGAAATCTAGAAAAATCTGAAGAAAAAATATTACATCATCTCTGGTAAAAACCCAAGAACGTGCTGCAGTTCAGTTTTGCATTAATTGCTTAGAATCAGCAAGACCCCACAGGTTTAAAAGGCAGGGTTCCCAACAAGACTGCTCTTACTGCTGACACCAGAAACACTTTGAGTCTCCCACATTCCCAAACTCACACTTCTGACCAGCTGGCTATAAATTCAGGGGTTTCCCCCAGGCCTCTCAATTTTGATCGCTTGCTAGAACATCTCAAAGAACTCAAGAAAGTACTATACTTAAAATCACAGATTTCTTTTTTTTTTCTTTGTAAGGTATACAGATTAGGAGAATCAACCAGATATAAAGACCCATAGAGACCAAAGAGAGGTTGGTTCACTGCTAAGTCAATCAGTATAATTTACTACAATAACAGACTAAAAGAGACAAATCTTATAATTCTCTAAACAGATGAAGAAAATAATGCATCTTCCAGGTGTGATAAATTCAACTTCTATGCATGATACAACTCTTAGTCATTCACAACTGAATGAGAGCCATTCTAAATACTTCCCTGTCCCATGCTCAGTTTGTATATACAAATGGTCATTAAGAGCTAATATTTCTAAGTGCGTTTTCTATTGGTTTTCTCTATACCTGATGCTGTCCTGTTTCTGGCCCCTGTTATCTCTCATTATTTTGATTGACCTATTTTCTTTTAATGTTGCTTATTTTCAATTCATCCCCCAAACTTTCTAGTATGTACATCTGTTTAAGCCCTTGCTCAATATTTTTCAATGAGTTTCCATGGTTTACAACATATAATTTGATACTTTGGAGCTCCCTATACCACTGAACAAATAATCTTCCACATATTAATGATAAGTTAGAAGTATCAAGCTTCCAGTTTGAAAAACTGTCACGTTTAACCATATTTGGGGAATTTATAGTAGCAAATATATTAATTCTAAGAAAAATAATAGTTTACATTCGTATAATACATAATAGTCTGTTAAGTGCTCATATTTGTATTATGACATTTTATAAGAGCACGTGTTATTACCCCTTCCTTCCTGATGAAATAACGAGACATAAGAAGTAATTTGTCCAACTAAATGGCAAAACTGGAAGTAGAACTCAGCTCTTGGATTACAAGTTTAATACTTTTTCTTTCTAAATACAAGTAACATTTTCTGCAGGAATTTGCCTCAGAAAGTCATTCCTCGGTATCTTGTAACTACTGGTATTTGGCCACTGTCTGCTGCGTTTCTGTTTGTTTGTTTTACATTTGCCCTTTTCCTGGCCCTTCTGTCCTATTTTGCCTGGCTACTGGACACTTTCACTTGCTTATCTTTCTTGTCTATGCATGTGCCGAAAGAATAGTGGAAAGGCAGGAGATAACAGTTGACTTTGCTCTTTACCCGTCTCTTCATCTGGCCCCATCACACAATATATTTTATTAGTATTCACCCTAGAGAATCTGTACAATGATGCCTGTGGTTAATAAATAACTAGATTAGGTCATTTTTAATAATTTATATAGTCTGGTTCTCTTTCTTTGTTTTTTTAAAGAAGAAAACATTCTTACCAATGCATGAACTTAGTTAAATTTAAAATAATTTGATGAAGTAATATCTCTGAAAAGCATTTATTATCTTCTATGGAATTCATACTACCTTAGGTACAGTTTGCTGCTCTTTAAATCTAAGAATAGTTTATAACATAGTAAATATACCCAAGAAAATTAAGTTCATGTTTAAGGTCATTGTATGCTGAAATCACTTTTCTAACCAGCCACTTTCATAACTCTGAGAAAAAAAAAAAAACACAAAACAAAACAAAACAAAAGAACAACCAAAAACAACTAGCTTTCTTCTGCTGTTATACAACAATCAACACAGAAGATTTCTGTGACCAAATGTGTAAGGGTTACTTCCCACTCATCAAGCAAGCAATCAATTCTGCAGCGGACGCCAGTTGGGTCTCCTCCAACCTGGTTTCATTCCAAAACTACCCACATTTAAGACAGCGTATGAAGATAGATCGTGCACAAGTTGAGGTTGCAGTCTCACAGGACTGCCTCCACTTCTGATGCCAATCGCAAGTCCGGGTTGTTTTACCTGTGCTTCTTTTTTTTTTTTTTTTTTAAATTATAGTCTAAGTTCTAGGGTACATGTGCACAATGTGCAGGTTTGTTACATATGTATATATGTTTACCTGTGTTTCTGACTGACCAGTGATAAACTGGAGATCCCACAGTCTCCTCCTTGGGTTTGATTATTTTGCTAAAGTAGCTCAGAAAACTCCTGGAAATGCATTTACCAGTTTATTATAAAGGGTAGAGATGAAGAGTTGCATGGGATGAGGTATGGGGGAAGTGGTGTGGAGTTTCCATGCCCTTTCTTGGTGTGCCACCCTCCAGGAACCTCCACTTGGTGAGCTACTGGGAAGCTCCCTGAGCCTGTCCTTTTGGATTTTTATGGAAGCTTTATTACTTAGGTATGATTGATTAAACCATTGGCCATTGGTGATCAACTTAGTCGTTAGCTCCTCTTCTCTCCTTGGATGTGGGAGTGTGGGGCTGAAAGTCCCACCCCTCTAATCCTGCCTTGG
Source organism: Macaca nemestrina (assembly GCF_043159975.1). Taxonomy (NCBI): domain Eukaryota; kingdom Metazoa; phylum Chordata; class Mammalia; order Primates; family Cercopithecidae; genus Macaca; species Macaca nemestrina. The sequence goes on along the minus strand of NC_092134.1, from coordinate 125,090,706 downwards.
TCTTGGTAACCAGCTCGATCAGACCCAGAAGTTACCTAGGGGGCTGCCAGCCACCAGTCAATTGATGAGCATGCAAAAGACATTTACCAGTTTGGAGATTCCAAGAATATAAGTAGTTGTCTGTTAGTGGACAGCAACAAAACCATATATATCTTTCATGATATTAAAATGGCATTCTAGCGCTCGATTGAAACTTTTTAATAATGAATTTGGCAGACTTTTCTGTATCCTTACTGAAAATTTCAAATGTGTAATTAATTAATATTGGAACTTTGATTGATTGTCTATTGCCCAATGTGTATATTTCAAAAGCCTAAGCCCTTTTAGCTACATAGATGATCTTTAGTGTTTTCAATGGTTTGTTGCTGAGTATTTATACTGGATATTGTGGTATGTTTCAAATGATAGAAAATAAGAACAGACATGAAAAGTGCAAACTTCTTATAATTTACTTTGTTTCTATAGAAGTGATACATTAAATCATCTATGAAGTATATCAAGTAAACCTAAATAGCATGGATTTTTAAGTTAAAAATATGAGAATTAATATACTGAAAATCCCCATGGGAAGTAACTATATGTCACTGGTGCCAAATTAGAAATCTCCAGGTTATAAGATCATAACCCCTAGAGGAATATTTATCTGTATGTTTACTTAATATCTAACAGCATGTGAAATTTATTTATTAATATGCCTGCAGGTTTCTCTCTAATCCCACTTCTCAAAGATGCACACACATAGATATAAAGCCAGGAGGGGGTGAATTGCCCTGCAACTGTTTCCATCTAAGTTGAAAAATATGGTTATAATGGGAAAAGCAAAAGTTGTTCTCCTTCTGACCTTGAACATTTTTACAGACCCAAAATAAAATATGTGAACAAATTCAAAGGCCATCTCCTCTACAACATCTTCCTTGCAATATACTTGGCCCCATCTAATCAGCACTGATCACACTCTCTTTGATTATAATGCGACTATAGGCCTTATTTTATCATCCCTTCAATTATAGTTTATTTATATTCCTCTGTTTCTTTTGAATGTTCTGAAGTGATAGAGATCTTGTGATAATTTGTTTTAATACATGACACATAGCAAAATGACTTTGCACATTGTCATTTACTAAATATTTGTTAAATGTGTTTGGTTCTAATTGAATTATATTTACATATGCAAAAACTTAAACATGTAAACCATTATTGAGGGTAATGATATTAAAAGAAAAGAACAAACATTTTTTAATGGCAAAGAAATACATTTTAGAAAGTTTAGAATGTAATTTTCCAAAATATTTTATTTTTGAAGTGAAGTTATGATTGTATTTTTGAAGTGAAGTTATGATTGTATTAAAAGCATGGTTATCTGACATAATTTTTACCTATACAAAGTTTAGAATTGAAACAACTGAATAATTTAAAACAAAACACATTTGCTTCAATTTTCTATCGATTTAGGGTATAACTATTGATTTGGCTTGAAATATCCAATGATTGCCTCAGTGCTATATTTTATTTAGCACCTATGGACTTAGCTACAATGAAACAAATCTTTTTGAAACAGTAACAGCCAGACTGCATGCAATAGTAATATCAGACATCTGTATATTGCCTTATACTTATATAAAAGTGCTTTTACATAAATTATTTTATTTGGTTCTCAGGTATGGGAAACGGAGGCAGAGAAACTGAGAAAGGTAGGAGAAACTCACACTTTATAGAGATAAAAGATAGGATTATATTTGGCGTATATATATGGATTTTTTTGCAAATACCTAAATAGCTTGCACAAAAGCCTCTTGCCTATATAAGTTTAATTGTTCTAAAATGAAGGTAAAATTTGAAATTATGACAAACTTATTTGTATACACATGGAACTTGTTGTTCACTTAATGTTGCCAAGTAGTTGAAAGTAGAAATCAGACATTTATAATGATGGCTTACAGGATTCGAAGATTTCATTGCAGTAAAGACTGTGAATATATAAAATTTGAATTTGACCAAATGGAGATGATTTTAAATCTTTCAGATTACTGAATCAGTTTCTGTTTCAGTAATAGGAGTAGACAAGAATGAAGGCATCAGGTAAAGAGACCAGTGTGGTGTATAAATATGCCCAAGTCTTGTAAAAGTACCATGGGAATATATAAAAGAAAGTTACCCATTCTAACAACGGGATTAAGGGAAGTTTGCACAACAGAGGTGGGTCTTGAGAGTTCAATAGAGAAATGAGTAAGACCATAAATAAAAGCTCTCAAATGTAAAATTACACATTACGGTTGACAGTCTGCTACATGGTAAGGTGCATGGAAGAAAATAATAGAAAATCCAACTTAAAAAGTGGAATTGGGTTTGATTATGAATAGCTTTGAATTTCACACTAAAGATTTTGGCGGTCTTTGTAGGCAACGAAGAGTTTTTAATTAATTTGTTCTAGAAAAATAAGTGAAAAACTATTTTAGTTAGGAAACTTTACTCTGATTGGAGATGAGAAAAGTGTTGAGAACGGAATCTTAGGGCAGCGCTTTCCACATACCTAATAATATGTCACGAAATGTTAACTTTTGCAGGGTACACTGTGCCGAGCTGATGACACTGTTTATGACTGTGGGTCACCAGCTTCCTAAGATCTGCTCCTCTGCACCTCCCTAAAGGCGAAGAGAATCAGTATCTCTCTCACTCAAATGCATCAGCTCCACAGCAAAGTGCCTTGTATCTCTTTTGGGAAATACCCTGCCTTTGGGAAAGAAAGGAGAACAGGAATTGATGAAGAAAAGGGAGAAAAGGGGACAAAAAGAAGACAAAAGCAGAACAGAAGCAGAAAAGCGTGGTATTCTAAGTGAAGGAAGAAGCTTTTTAAAGAGGGAGTGAACCAAGAAGACTTGACAGCTGTTGAGAATTCCAATTGTGTGGGAGCTAAGGAGAGGGCACTGGTTAGGGCAAGTCCTCCCTGGTTTTGTGTTAGAGGCACTTTGAGTAGCAGAGGGGCATAGAAGGCAGATTAGGCAGTGACAGGGAGGTATGAAAGTGGTATGTGTGGTTTGCTGCACTTAGACAAAGCTTGTGGGGGAAGGTAGAAAAGCAATGGGCTGGAATGGGTGGAAGGACACTTTGGGGATTTGAAGACCTGCCTGAGTGTGTGCTAGGTGCAGATTGAAGGGAAGATATAAGAGGAGAGAATGGAACTGAAAACATAAAAGACAAAATGAAATAATTGGCAAAGCAAAATTCAGGCAACCAGGAAAGAACAGGATCAAATGTATGTAGACAGATTAAACTTGGTTAAGAATATACTTTTCTTAGAATAGACAGAAAGGAGGAACATTGATAAAAGGTAGAGGGAGATTTTGAAGGGTGCTGAAGACCCTAGAGAGTATTCTCCCTCAATAGCTTTTGTTTTCTCTGTAAAATATGATGTGAGAAGGATGGTAATCATTCAGCAATTCCTACTGGGGAAAAGGACAGACGACAAGGTGGAGTGAGAGCGCGGTCAGATGACTCTATCAATCATGTGCTCAACACTGTGCTAGGTGCTGTAGGGGATATAAAATATGTATGATGTGATTCCTGCCCTCAAAGGGAAACACACACACACACACACACACACATTCTCTCTCTCTCTCTCTCTCTCTCTCTCTCTCTCTCTCTCTCTCTCTCTCTCTCCCCCTCACACAAACCTATAAGGGTAAGGGAATCTTTTTGAGTTGAACTCTGATTTAATGAAAAGCATAATAAAAGTCCTATGGAAGAATTGGAGAGGGGGCAGTAAAGACATTGAGAAAAGCTTTATGCATTATTTAAACAAACAGAGGAACAGATTGTAGGAAGCAACGGAACCCAGCAAGAGGATGGCATGCACACCAGCTAGTTGGGAGATCCTGAGATAGCAGAGGAAGTGAGTGATGGGAAGAGGAAGGCAACATGACTGAATAAATAGGAAAGGACCAGAGTATAGAGCACTGGTAGAAAGGATGGAGGTGCATGAAGATTAATTAGGTATTTACATGCAAGATGGAGGAGAGTGTGAAGATAATAGAAGCAGAAAAATAATAAGGCAGGAAACGGTTGCAGCAAACCAGATGTGAGGCTATGCAAGAGTAATGCCAGTGCCAGAGTGAAGAGAAAGGGGTGAATCTGAGAAATATTCTGAAGGAAGATTTGCTAAAATAATGTGACAGATTGGATATTGATTGGGAGGAAAGAGAAGAGTAACATGTGCATTTAGGTTTTTACTTCTGGGAGACAGAAAAATGTTGCTGATGTTGAAATAGAACATCTGTGAAAGCAAGGCAGATTGGGGCTTTTTGAAGTTTGGTGGGAGAGTAGTGAATATTATCGGTAGGTTTTTGGCATTTCAAGTCTATAGGGGGAAAGGATAGCGGTTTATAATTTGGATTAACACCAAAAGGTCATAAATGAAGCTCTGAGAAAAAAGAAGCTCTTTGAGAAAATGTGTGAAGGACAGAGGATCAGAGCGAGGGTTTGAGTTGCAAGGGGCATTTCCAGTTAGAAATCAAGAGTACACATGGAGCCTGACAAAAAGGTAGAATAACTGGCCAGAGCCTATGACGGACTAATGAATTGACATGTCCTGAAACCAAAAAAGAGAAGAAAACTTCAAGGAACATAAGAATTAATTGCAGTAAAAGTTTTGAATAAATAAAATATATAAAAATCCATTGAATATGACCAAAAGGAGATGATTTTAAACCTTTCAGAGATCAATTTCAGTGAAGTGATAGGAGTAGATGAGAATGAAGGCACCAGGTAGAGAGACGGTTGGTGTATAAATATGCCCAACTCTCTCTGAAGGACAGCATATTAGAATTTCTAAGATAGTCCTGAGAAAGTACTTTAGTGATCACCGCTGAAATTGATGGAGTGTTGCAGTAGACCCCGATGTCCCCAGACGCTCCAGTCATCCAGAGTAGCTCCATTTCATATTATGGGTATGTGCGTGAGTGCACGTGCCTGGGTGTATGTGTGTGTTCACACATATATAGATTTAGGAATTTCAGATATCTTATCTAAAGAGGTGCTTTTTGCTAAAATAAAACAAACACTTAATAATCTGCTCTAGAATTTTGGAAATCAATAAGAAAATAATACTAGATTAGTGCTACCAAGGATTATGAGGAAATTTTAAAACAGGATATTAATAACTCCCAATATATTAGAGAAAATAGGCTGTGGATTCATAGATATCTCATTTTTAACTTTGGTTCTGTTGACTAGCTATGCATGTGAGTTACTTAACCTCTCTTAACCTCAGTTTTCTCCTGTCTGAAATGTACCAAGTCGTATTTGCTGCATAGTGTGATTGTTAGGATTCACCAGGAGGAGACAAGGGTACTGGTTTCTTTTGTCTCAAATTTCCCTTTCAGTGAGCGTGGTCTTTACAAACGAAACACTCGGCCATACAGAAGATGAAATTGGATGTTCTATCATTAAGTTTTATCTTGAGCTCCCATCTCTACTGGTGGCAGAAAATTTACTCATTCCGAGATGAACCCAACAGTTTAGTTTTCTTAGACATTTTAGGATTAAACCCAGGTAAACTCATGATTTACATCTTCACACATTTTCCTCATTGTAACTTCAAAGATCCCATAGATACCGCTTGGCTTCTGGGTCAGGCATTCAGTCCGTGGTCAGTTTGTTTGTCATTGGCATCCAGTGGGATTTGTCCTCTTATCTGTCCCCGGAGTGCTTGCCGTCCTCCATGCATGCACCGGCTGATGTGTAAACATGTCCTGTGGGGTAATTCAGGCTGAATCTTCCATAGGGTGGCATCTTCTTACCCTGACCAAGCCTCTCCTATCTCTTCACAAAATCTTTCTACCTGCTCAAATCTATTTGCCTTCTCACGGACGTGTGAAAATGTGGCTGTCTCTTGGCATCAGGCTAAGATCTGCATCTGTTTGGGAGACTACCCCGAGCTCCTTTGGACTTCATGTAGACTCATTGCTGATCTACCTCTCAGGTACCCTCTTAGATACTTTTTGCCCAAACATACTGTCCTTCCAGACTCCATTGTGGGAATTTAAAACTGTGCTCTTGAATTTACAAATCTAGCTGAGATTTATCTGCTTTTCCCCTCTGGGAAACCATAGGAAAAAGAGAACAGCTTACAGAGAGTTGGGGTTTTGTTCAGACTTACACCGATGCTCAGAATCTATTGCTCTTGCTTCTCCTCACCTTGCCCTGAATGCACCCCTTTCCTTCAGGCTCTTCTGTGTTTTTCTGGTGTGGGAAAACACGCTGGTTGCTCCTAGTCATGCATATTTACAAAACTTTTCTGCTTCAGCCTGGATCTATAGTAGGGAAAATGTCTTTGGATGTTTTGCCACCTTAGCAATCTACTTGTAACCTGGCCTTTGATCGTGCTGGACAAGTTGGTTGAAGGAGGGCCTGTCAAGTCGTTCAGGAGACGCAGGGGCCCAGTTTTATGCCAATTGATGGCTCTGTAGTCTTCCCTGAGTATTGTGTTTTCCTTTTGTTTCGTTTGTTTTTACATTAAGCTACTTACACAGGCGTGGCTCACGAAGGAAATGAATTAACTTGGATCTTGGAGGTTTGAAAGCTAATTACAGGGAAGTTTGAGGATACTGCAGCAGCCTGAGCCATTCTGCCCTCCTGGTTCTGTCATGCTAGTATAATTTGGTTCTTCTGTCAACTTTTCAAGCACAGATTGCTAACTAGGTTGATTAATAATCATTCAAAATGGAATATCCCTATTGGACTGCTTTCACTTCAGTCATAGTTTCCTGGTATAGTCATCTGACACCAGAATAGCTGAGGAAACTGCCTGTAGCAGCTTCCCTCAGAAAGGGGCACCGAAACTGGTTATTATTTTGAAGCTTCTGGGCAACCCCCAGAAACTGTGATGGTGGAAAAGAACAAGCTTTTTTGATCTGTGGAAACTTCTCCTCATCCTGGCATTCTCTCTCTCTAACACACACATTCATATATACACACACACACACACACTCACACACTCACACACACAGACACACTCCTTCCCATGTGTTTAAGCAATATAGAGTCATCACCCCTCTTGGTGCTATAGCCCTGGGAGCAATTCGCCCTTGAATTTGGCCTTAATTCTAGTTATCTAAACAGTTTGCTCTGCAGGACTTTCTGTCTCTTTCAGGGCCAACTCTGGGCCTAATTCAGTAGTATTTATATTTGCCTATAACTTTGTAATTCATCCAGGGTTCATACTAAGCAACATAAACCAAATTTATGATCCCTTATTTCTTAGAAGTCTCTTTTCGTGCAAAAGGCACCTGCCTCCACCATCCAAATGGATAGTTGTTTTTGTTTGTGTTTTTCCATAAATAGTAGGGATACTGCTCTATAAAGACTTTGAGAACTCACTTTCCTTACTGTTCCAGGCTTTTGGGAAAATATATGGAATATTGACATGAACTGCCTACATTTTTCTCTGCTAGAGAACTAGTGCATTCAAACTCATATGTTTTGATGTCTTTGGTTTATAAAAGATTTGTTTGTTAGATCTTCTTAAAAAGAAAAAAACAAAACAAAACAGACCACAAGTTTATTTATGTTAAAATTCTGAGGGTAAGGCAAAAGGAGAAAGAAAAGTCACTGGGAATAGGCCTAGTCCTGAAAAAATTATGAAGACATACATTCTAGTCCTCAGAGAATTAAGCTTGTTTTTAAAAGAAAGGATGTTTTTGTCTCTTCTATGAGTGGAAGAATGAAAGCTCAGAGAAACTGGCTATCAAGACTGAGGTAAAGCCAGAGTGTTGAGGGCTCATCCCTTGGAGAGCTTTACTCTCTTCTTCAGAAGAAGCATGAGAGAGCAAGAGGAGCATGCGCTTTGGTGTCAAACTGTAACATTTTATATTTTGCATGACACAAGTGAAAACTGGAACCATCATAATTTCCTGCCCCAATGGTAAACAACCCTGCAAAAAAGAAAATTTAACTCAATTATGTGTTCTAGAAAATACTTGCTACTGGAAGATAAGTCTGTGACCCAATGAAAATAGTATAATAATTTGCTCATCAAGGCTCAATTTAGGTGAGAACCTCTCTTTGCTGTGCCCACAAATCCAAATCTATCATGTCATAGGTTCCACCCATTCCCAACCAGTTCTCCACCTATCCATACTTGCCTTAAAACTATCCAATGTAGATCTTAAAAAACCTGTAACCATCCCTCTCCCTTAATTCCCCAAATGAAGATGCAACTGAAATTTCATAAAGTTAGTCCTTTCTGCAGTAGGTCTAGAAAATTTAGCTACGCTTTATCAACAGGTACATCTGGTGGTCTTTTAGGCCATCACTGTTTAACCCAAACTGGATTTCAATTGCTCCTTTACATAGATAATTCATTTAGCTGATTTTGCAGATAAAATGCTCATAAACCCAAGTTTTTCCCCAATAATACTTTTATATATTGATTTCATAGTAACACAAATAAAGCTCACATGAAGCAGCAATGCATTAATTAATAATGTTCAAATATTCTGAATTTCCTCATAAGTCCTATTATGAGGTGTTTATTATAATCTACTTCTAAGCTTTACATATGAAAGGATCTAGATACTTGCCAAGGTATCCTTAATGGGGTGTTCTCTAGTCTACAGTTATTTCCTCTATAACCTTGGATAATTTGCTTACCTTCTCAGAGCTTCAATTTTCTCATTAGTGAAATGGGAGTAATTACTACATCAGAAAGGTATTGAGAGGATTAAAGGAGCTCATGTAGGTAAAGATCCTAGAATAATCCCTACCATATGGTACAAATATAATCAGTGTTGGTTCCCTTCTTTCTTTGGTATATTTCCTTCTTTAAAATAGGAGATGGGTCACGTGTCAAGAATGAGCAGATCGGGTTCTCATTTTTCTATATTGCTGGGCTGAGAATAGAGGGAATCCCTGTCCCTGCCCAGCAAACATCCACTGTCCTTAAGCTTATTTTCAGTGTGGGAGAGGAAGGTAGAAATTCAGTAGTGAATGATGGGATACCAATAAAATATTCCATTGCCCCTTAACTACTGGGAAATGGCGCCTCTACATATTTTAGTTAGGAGACACAAAATTAAATTCCTTTTTTTGTAGTTGATATTTTCTATTATATGTAGTATTCTTTATAAACACTAAGAATTTGAACTACAAATTCTTAATTTGGACTACAAAAACTATAAATATCTTTAAATATTCAAATTATGAATTTAACCTATTTCTTAATGTAAATTTTAATTATTCTTATGTCTGGCTTAACATGAGTTAATAACCATTGGGAAAATGAGATGCCGTAATATTTTTGCATTGGAGTTTTAGAATGTTTTCTTTACTAGAATTTCCCTTTATTTCCCACTCTGTTATTTTTTATCCATCTGCCTCTTTCCCCCAAACACATATCTGTCCCTGAACGCGTGCGCGCGCGCGCGCACACACACACACACACACACACACACACACACACACACACACTTGTCTTTCTTTTATTCCATTCTTTCATGTCACTGATTTTACAGAATCTATGCTTAGGCAGTCTGGACAGCCACAATCTAAAGACAGATTCCATCAAGCTCCTATCTGTTAGAACCTGCAGTGCTTGCATTTGGATTCGATATCTAACAATAATGTGGTATTTTATAAACATTAGTGAGGATGATTTTGCACTGGTCAGCAAAGGTAAAAAAATAGGTGCTTTGGGAAAACAAATAAAAAAGGAATTGGATCTGTCTCAATAAATTGCACAAATTGTAAATATCCCAAAGACGCAGCCACTAACTCTGGCATAGGAAAATAAAGCTGACAATTACACTTTGGAATGAATAGGTGAGTAATACGATGGCTAAAAATTTTCTTTACAATCATTTTTTATTCAGCGCAGCACTGCATTTATTTATTAAACAAAGTTTCTGTTTCATCTGCCTGTTCAATTCTTCAGATACTATTTTAATAGAGTCAATTAAGATTTACATTCAAGTCATGATTTTTTTCCCCATTCTGGTTTGAGTCTATAGATATACTTGTTCCATCAATTTAAACATAATTATAGAATAATCTTTCACAAATATTACAGTTAATAGCATTGAGGCATTTATAAACTCTAGTCCTTAATTTATTCACATTAAAATTTCACTTGAAATGAAAGAATGTTGAATAGTCAAGTATATTTTTAAGTCATCCTATAATGTTTCTAACACAGTTTGCACCAAAGCCCTAGAATTGGCCATGGTTGGTTGGGATTGCATGACCTGGACAAAGTCAGAAGTCACTTGAGACGAATTATTACTGCCTTCAGCAAAGTAAAACTTAGTTTGATTATGCGCTACACATTCCTCTTTGGTTTTAGAGATCAGAACCTGACATTTTACTCAGGCTAGGATCTGAACAGAGTTTTGTCTAACGAGAAAACTGACAGTCCTTTTAAGTTTTACAGGTACATGTTGTAATGCAGAAACTCTATGTACAGAAATATGCCATTACAAAATTGATAATTCTGGGCATTGTTCTGACATGAATTAACTGAATTATCACATCAGAGAATTTCTGTTTTCCTCATTGAAGAGAGGGACCTAAAAATCTTCTGCTTAAATCAGCATGTAGGGCAAACATAATTGTCTATTACTTTATTTACAGCTGTATAAGTTCCAACAAATGGGGATGGAGCAAAATAAATTTATTGCTGTATTTTGAGAGGCTGTCTCTTATTTTTGAATCTTTCCCAATGTGTATTCTACATCAAACTCTTTTATTTCTTTGTGTCACAGCTTTCCACAAATTATAATGAAATGCAGTCTCATAAACCAAAAAGAAGAAAGGTTATTCTGTTTTAGGATGTTAGGACGGAAAGAATGTAGAACTTACAATTTGGAACATTGTGGTTTGCTTGATTAAAATGTCTTTCATTTCATTTATGCCTTTAAAATAATGTTTAAAATATTAGAAAAAAAACTTAGAAAACTTTGCACAATATTGACTTTTAATATTAATTCGGTTTCCTTTTCAGTATATTATTTTTAACAATGTGGCATTTATAGAAGTAATTTGATTACATGTGTGGGGCTAGATGTTTTCAAGGCTCACATATCTAGTTTCGTGATTAAAATCAAGGGATAATTAAATTCAATAAACATTGTGTTAATATCTTTTTAGAAATGCATTTATTTCTGCAAAATAAGATTCCACTATCTATCTATCTATCTATCTATCTATCTATCTATCTATCTATCTATCTATCTACTTACTTATCTTTCTCTAAAAACATCCTAGAGTAGCTCTGCAACTTGGTAAAAATATTTTAACTTCATATGCTATGAATTTTATTTTCTTTGTATTAACTACACATGTAATTAGATTTTTTTTCTTTCCAAATCATCTTTCCGAATTCTATTATCATTTTCTTTGGGACACTGATTTTGTATTGTTAAGTGAAAGAACCAAATTACAACTCTTATGTACTTTATGTACTTAATTGTAATATCATTTATTGATACGTGACCATATATCCTATCTAGTCCAGGACAGCTTCGGTTTACATTTTTTGTTCAGCCTTAATTATCAATTATTTACCTACTCCCCTATAAAAATGTCCTAGTTTCAATGACAGGATCACCTATGTGGGGCCTGTTAGGAACTCATCAAAGGGGGTAAGATTTATATATTTATGACAGAAATCCTCCTTCTTTCTCCTTTTGCAATTTTTCTCAAGTTTCTTCTTCATAACTACCCTTCCTGTCTACTTCCAGCTGTGAATAAACATAGACATAGATAAACATTGTTGATGCATGACCTTTGCCCAGATGTGATGGTAGGTAGATGACATTGCATTGAGCAAATGAAGAAACTGCAGCCTGGATCAGCACTCACTTAAGAGGAAAGATCATTTCTCCTTTCTTGCTATTTAGCCAAGCATTTACTGTGGGGATTTTCAAAGACCTAGTATTAGGGTTTCTGTCGGAAAGTTGATGGTCATACACACATATCTGGAAAGCAAATAGTTTGAAGTCAAAGGGCATAACTCATTGCATTTATTCCATACATGTTGTTAATTTAAGGTGTGTTTTCCATTTCAAAAGGTCAGGGAATATCAATTTGATAGCTCATTCTTGTTATACCTAATATTTTCTTTACTCTACATGCAAACACATCCAACAGCCCAAAAGGGGCAAAGGAAAATCATGTAAATTGCCTGATCTTTGTTCAGTACAAAAGCTGAGTTTAGCAGCTCTGCTCACCCAACTTCATAGGGAAATTAAACATCACAGAAAACTTTGCCCTGCTGAATGGTCTTTCTGGCCTTACTATTGGATAACAGGAGAGATAAAAATGAGCTACGAGAGCTGAGAGTGGAGATCATACATGCTCTGGCAATTCAAGCCCTTTATCTTGGGGTTACCTCCAGTGATTTGCTGGTGCTGGCTCAGCCTGACTTGGGAGAGCACATAGTGAACATCTTTTTCCAACATGTTTTCTTGAGGAGTCAGTTAACCATTTGCCAGTACAACAGTAGTCACCTCTCTGAATAATCTAAATGTACTAATTATTTTAATTCATCATGTGGTATGTGTGACTGATACTTTGTATTTAATAGTGGGAGAAGACACCCATATATTGTCCAGTTTTGGTTGTGTATATTTTCCTTTGCACAAATTGAATCAGTCCATTTCTATTTTTTGGCATCTTACTTTCCTGACTTACTAATATATCCTGGGAGATCTTCCCGAGTTAACACGTACAAATCTACTTCATTTTGTGTTAACAGCTACATTACAACCCATTGTACCAAAGTTTATTTACCCAGATCCCTGTAGATGAAAAAAGTTTCCAGTTTTTAGCTATAATAAAGAATGCTGCATTGACCATTTTTTTACACTTGCACCTTTGTATAAGCCACTTTTATATACAGATAGAGGAAAATAGATGAGTCAAACTGTAGGTGCATTTTAAATTTGGATAAATATTCTTAATTTGCACTTATTTTAAGGGCACAATTTGGCATCATTTGCAGTATCGTTTACAATTGCAATTTTCTTTTCTTGGTTTATGGCAGGCTTAATCAGATTTGAGAATGCACTGTTAGGCATGTCCTTTTCCATCCTCCTTTCAAGGAGATATTTCTAAAAGAAAGATAATAAAGATTTTTAAAAAGTCAGTGTTCCTTTAAATTTCAGCAAATAATTAGGAAGTGCCTGCCTATGTTCTAGAGACTCAATAGTTTAATAAGACAGACCAGTTTCATGACTTCATGTAGCCTATGCTCTGATAGGAGAGCTGAGGCAAATACTGTCAAGTATACCTGATAATCACTCACTCCATGTATTTGTTAGGTAATTCCTTCCATAACACCCTCGTCTACTTTTCTCAATTTGTTGTTCTAAACCAGTGGCATTCAGATATGATCTCATCCTTCACCAACCCGGGAATTCCTTTTCCTTCTTTTATGCATTGCGTCTCATTTCCTGTTTTTTGGTTTTTGTTACTTTCCTCATTTTTTACATAGCACATCCTCTAATAGCATCTTACAGAAGCTCTAATAGAAAAGTGCGTTGAAAATATGTTTTTTGACATGGCTATATTAAAATGTCATTATTCTTCCTTCATACTTTCGATATTTCAGCCTGATTATGAATTCTGATTGAAAATACACTTCTCTTAAAATTTTAAAGGATTTTTTCTATTATTTGCTAGTTTTCATTGTTGCTATTGAGCAATCTGTTAGTATATGGGCTGCATTTTCTCTCTTAAATGTTAAGGTTTTTTTTTATCATAAGCATTCTGTAATTTCAAAATGAGATGTCTTAGAGTGGATTTTTTTTCATTCATTTTTGCAGAGCATTTGGTAAATCGTTTCAATCTGGAAACTCATATGTTTTAGTTCTAGGAGCTGGAGTACCAAGAGTGGGTCAATGGGGCTGTCTTCCTCAGTGCAGGCAATAAGGAATGGTCTGAAGAGAATTTTTAAATCATATTAAAACTTACTAAAAGATACTCTTATTTTGACTACAGAGTGCCAGCAATTCTCCACCCAAATCTCTTATTATTTAAAGTTCTCAACAACCACTACAATTACTGAGTTTTAATAATATATATGTAAACTTCAAATTAGCACATGCTGTATTACTGATCCCATATTAAATATTGTATTATGCATAAAAATTAATGTGGAGAACTCTCAGTTATACAGTTAACTCCCTTCCTCCTGACACAGTACACTCATTTGAGATAAGTTCATAATACTTCAGAATCATTTGAGCTTTCTTTCGGTGTAGTTTCTGTTTTCAGTCCCTATTGTACTACATTTTCCTGGATTTACATATAAGATTTAAAATAAATAATGATAGCATAGAGATTATAAAAATGAAGAAATTTAATTTTAATTACCTCAATTCTATCATTCTATGTGACCACTGGAGTACAGCATTTTGTTCTTGTTTTATGGAAGATAGCTATCTCTATATATGTTTTCCACAAAATATAATAAATATACATGCACTATCCCTAGAGTAGTATACATATATTATATATAAATATATAAAAATAACAAATATATATCTTCCATAAAACATAATATATGTATACTGCTCTAGGGATGGTGCACGTATATATGTATGTGTGTGTGTGTGTGTGTGTGTGTGTGTGTGTGTGTGTGTATCTTGGTTGCAATTCAAACATGGTTCTGCCATTCTTTCAACATGTTCAAAATGTTGTTGACATCATCCTTCTGCTGAAACTTCCTTCCCCTTTCTCTGAACTTGTTTGTCTATATTTTTTTATTCTATTACTGTCAAGATATATATATGCATATATATAGTCCATAAAATATTATATATACATATATGTATACATGCTACTCTAGGGATAATAATTACAGTTTATTTTTCTTTTAAGTTTTCTTCTATTCCCTGTATTGTATCTGTTTCATTAGTAATCCTTTCAGTTTGTATGATCTTGTTTCTCTTGTTCCTGTTTTATGTTTCTTAAATTATGCAGTGATTTTTGGTTTTTCATTCATGTTTAAGATTGGAGTGCTAAAAAGCTAATTTTAAGGTCTGCATAAATGAAGGAAACTTATTTCTTGGGGGGTCTGACAGAAAGATAATTGAAAAAGAACCTAGCTGTTTTGTTTGCAACTTCAAACTGTCATCTCTGTGGCCATTTCTCCTCATTTGATCAATTTCCCCAAAACGAAATCTTAATTCTTAGCTTGTAGGAGTAGAGAGAGGTGAAATGTCAGTCAGCCTTCTGAAAGATGCAGGTATGAAAAGTGTTGGTACATTTTTTGCCCCATGTCCCTAGAACCAAGACACTCTCTCATTCTAGATCTCCAGAAAAGTCTGACTTCTGTCAGGCTGTGCATTTTGAGAAAGATTAGATCTGAAGTCTATTTATACACATTCCCAATAATCTAACAGGTTTCAGCTCCATCTTCAACAGTAAGTTCTGAGTTCTGTGATGTCAATTGCCTTGGTTCTCACTGGCGTTCCCTCTTGTAGGCATTCAGGTCTCAGCATCCTTTGTTTTAGTTCAGTCATGGTTCTCACATTCTGTCAACATCTTCAAAATTTTGTGGACATAATCCTTCTGCTGAAATTTCCTTCCTCTTTCTCAGAACTTGTTTGTCTCTCTCTCTATATTTTTTATTCTATTACTGTCAATTTATGGGTTATGATGAAAGAAAAGATAAAGACCTCATTAAATCTAAAACATTTCACCAAAGAGCTTTCTGATATCAGATGCTGGGAGACAGAACTCAGCTTTTGGAGGGCATGGCCAGCATTTGGGAATGAGAGGGTAGGGGATGCTGTGGGAAACATGGTTCAAATACCAGGTACACATATTCCTTTCTGCACCCAACAGGGAAGTTCTTTCCAAACCTCTTGAAATTCCCTGCAATTAAAAACTTTCTCCATTTAACTGAAAAACAAAATCTTCTCATGTCTTTAAATTTTCAAGTTTAATTTTTTTTTGTTATAAAAATTATACATGCTCACTTTAAGAAACTTGACAGTTAGAGAAAAATATAACCAGATATAGATTCTTGCACTCTTTGTTCTAAGGGTTTCTAGTTGCTGTGTTTGCATGATATACAATTTTTCATATAATTTTCTCAGGTTCACTTTGTTTAATATCCTTTTTATATTGTAAAATAAATACTAATACAAAAGAATGGATACATACAATTTAAAGCCATAAAAGAAGCATTCATGGACCCACTCTATAGCTTTTATAGCTTATGAATTAGAACGTATTTGTTTTACTTTATTGGCCAGATTATAATCCCCTTGAAGCTGTATAATATTGGATATTTAAGTTTTGGCAGGTATCTTATTTACAGTTACATGTATCATTTAATGTAATCTTCATAATAGCTGTATGAGGTAGGTACTAATATTAGCCCTGTTTTGCAGGTTAGGAAACTGAGGCTTAGGAAGTTTAAGAATTTTGGCTAGTCAGTAAGTGGAAATATATGATTTATTTTTTTATGTCAGGGTACGATCAGGAGGCAAAACCATAAACTAGTTATTTGAACTTAGAGAAGTTAACATAAAGAGCTTTTATCTGGATAAGGTGTTTCCTAAGTAACTAACAGGGTAAAAAGAGTGTTCTAAGGTATCAGGGAAATAACCCATGGAGGAAACAAGCACTACACCTAGCACTGAGGAAGCAAAGGAAAGATGTTGGAATCATTACAACCTAAAAACTTACGGAAAGGGCTCTGTGGCTCGGAAACCCAGACCTCTGAGCAGAAGGCACTGCTCAGCTGGTTTCAATGGTTTTTATCATGAAGAATGAGTTTTGTTGGCCTGGTACCCAGAACTCTGAGGAGCAGATACCATCCAGGTGCTGTTTTCTCTGGAAGTATTTGTTGATGAGGCTGGTTTTGCATGTGTTAAAAAAAACTCAGGGCCACCATGACCTGAGAAAAATTCATCAGAACATCGGATCTCCCTATAAAGTGCTCAAATAATTTTCTGGGGTGACAAAAAGAAGTGATAGCTGCTGTTTCAAATTATCCCCTAAATTAACACATGATTAGCTAAATGTATTTTGTGCGTATTCAGTTGCCCTGTATTGCCATGTTTAAAGGCTGTTTACTGTTGAAATAATTAGATGTAGGGGGGATTTTCCCTATTGCAAATCTTTTGGTATATAGTGACTTGTATCTATTAACTAACTCATATAGTGACAAAGAGCCCCCCCCAAAAAAATTAAAGTGGCTTACTTTACTTTATATTTCCTCATCTAATTCAAATTTTGAGTCCATAATAAGTACAACCTGAGAATCTAGATGAAGAGGTTATTTTATGTATAAAGATCTTGCCTAGCCTTCAATAATTGTTCTTTGTTGACTCAGAGAAGCATAGCTCCTTTGACTTTCTGTTTGGTCTCTTGGGACTAAGCTCTACAGGGATTACTTGAACTCTCAGGTTCAGAGATCAAGTGGATATTGCCTGTAAATACAGAATGACATGGAACAATGGGGTCTTTGAGTCCACCAGGAAGAGCCCTGAGCTCAGAATTATTCTATTCCCAACAAGTCCCTTGAGAGACCACCTAAGATGGCACAGTGACCCAGTGCAGTGCTCTGTAGAACAGAGACACTGGTTCTTCACTTTAAAAGACAGTAATTATAAAAAACTACCCAATATCACAAAATCTTTAGGAAATAGCATTTCGCTGAAGAAGAGATCTGAATACCATGTATGTTTATATAATATCAGAGTTTAAATAATACCTTTCATCCCTCAAACTAAAAATAATGCTTTTTACAAAGATCTTTTACATATATATATATGTGTATACACACACAGAGTTCATATTGTTGGAAATAAAAATATCTTAATAAACATATTTTCTAGTTCAGAATTTATCATCTTATTTCCCCTTTTTGGACTTATTGTTTCAGCAATGACCAGTACTGGATCAATGCCAGGTCCAAGGTTGGCACCTAATAAATATTTGATTGATAGGTGGATTGATTGATTCAGGCAACCAAGAAAAACAATGGCTAACATGGCTTCACTTGAAAAGTCCCTCAAACAAGACAATCCATGTCTTTAATATCAGTTTTTAGCTCCAATTAAAAAATATCAAGCTTACTGAAGGGTAAGATTATTTCTGGTTCAAAGGAAGTTATGATTTTATAAATAGCACCTCATTCCAAAAGTAAAGAAAAGCAGAGTGATTTGGTTTGCCCTATTCGTTAAGTAGCCATCAAGATGAATTTCTACATTGGCTCAATAGATAAATTGTTATTTGCTAAAAAGGTTTTTTTAAAAGAAAATTGAGGTTGAAATGAGAATTATATACAAAAATGAATCTTGCTTTATTATAGCACTTATATATTTAGTACAAATAGCTAGTATGGCTCATAGAAATCTACATTAGGAGACTGTTTTGTTCAGAATATTCAATAAATTATCCAGAATTGGAATTTAAAATTAAACTATAAATTAACAAATTGTATAAAATAAGAATGTATAACAAGCAAAAGGAATGATAGAAAATGAAAGCTGTATTTTCTATGATGAAAAAATACATGCATAAATTGATTAGATTTGCTTGGTCTCTTCCAGCTGGTGCCAGCACATTTCATATTATGATGATGTGCTGTAATGAAAACTTTAGAATATTTGGGACATTCACCTAGGGCTCTCTTCTCTCCATCCTTTACATAATTCTGATTTTGTCTTAGTTTGCCTTTAGTCCTCTGGACTTGATTTGGTAGACATATGAATAAGACACTCATTTTGCAGGGACAGACATTCTCTAAAAGATTTTAATCTAGGGAAAGATCAGGACAAGATTAGCATTTTAGAAAGATTTGTCTTGTTGCAATTAGGAAGTGTATACTAGGGGTAGACTGAAGTCAGTTAAAAGTTACTGTAATGTTAGAGGTCATAGGGACTTGGGCTATAGTGGTAGAGAAGGAATGGAAAAAACGAGATGAAGAGATTGTAAGTTAAAGTATTTACAAAACTGGGTTACCAAATAGAAATAGGAAGTGAAAAAGAAGATTCTAAAGTGACTAAGGATTCTATGACAAATATAAATAGGCATTTTGTTTGCTCATTTTTAGCTGTTTTGTACATTGATATACCTATTCTAAGTGCTCAGAATGGTGTCTGGCCTGTAGAAAACACTCAATAAATATTTACTGAAAGAATAAATAACTGAATAGGTGACCTAGGTAAAACTAGCTGGATGGTGGTGCTATAAATGGAGAGGTATAAAAGCAGAAACAGGGTGAGGATGTGAGAAAAATGGAATGTGTAATTTTAGAAATCTTAAGTTTTTGGCAACTGGGAAATATTAATTTAGAAATTCTTTCTGGGCTTTTGGATAAACAGCTTTAAACCATACGACAAATAAAAGTTTGAGCTGAAAAATTGGGGGTTTATTAGCATATAGGACTGGGTTAAAGTGGTGACCATGATTCAGATTATCTTGGAAAAATACAGTGACTAGGAAGAGCCAAGAGCCAAGGGTAAGTCTTTAAGGAATGCTAATATTTATGGAGTGTTTAGGGGAAAAGGAAGTTACTAATGAGAGCAAGTGTCCCAAGAGAGTAAGAACACTGGGGTACATGATGTTGTAGAGATTCAAGGTAAAAGGGTTTCAAAAAGGCAAAGCTGAACAATAGTGTTCAATGCCCAAGATAGAAAAAGCAAAATTTGCGATATATATGGCAATTAGGAGGTTCATTCATCTACTCTTTCATCTTGATTCATTTAATGAGCCAGCATTTTTTACTACGTACCAGGCAGGCATTTAGTTCAGCATTTTGCTAGGGAAGGATTGGGGTGACAATATTATTATATAAGACAGATGTGCTAATGCACTCAAAGATTTTACAGTCTAGTAAAAACAGGATGAAATAATGAGTAGTGAAAAAATCTAAACAAAAAATGAGTAGTGAAATGCATTAATGACAATATTTGTTTTATTTCTAAAACTTATGAAAGAATACATATAGTAAGAAAAAGTATGAAACAATAGAGTTCTGAAGGGATAGAGAGGTCAGGTACAACAGATAGGAAGATAAATGATATTTTCTTTTGGGAGGTAACTTTTAAGCTGGGTGTTGAAGCATGGAAAGAGCCAGCCATGTGAAGATCAGGTGATAGGGCATTCTGAGATGAGGGAAAAATTAATGCAAAGGCCCTAGGAATGTGCTCGGTGAGTTGGGTAGGAGCATTGTAGACTAGGGAGCAGGTGATGAGAGAGGAGGTCAAGAGTAGGTTGGGACTCCACCACGTAGAGATTTATATGTCAGGTTAAGAAATGTGAGTTTTATTCCAAGTGCAAGAGGACCTGGGGGTAAAGTTCAGTTTTTGTAACATTTTAAACATGATCTCAGACTATCCTGAAAAAAGCTTATAGAGGGTGCAAGTTTGGAACTGAGGAGTCTGGTTAGAAAATGGTGCCGTTGTCTAGGTGAGATGGTAGTAGATTGGACCAAGGTCTTCATGGGGAAGGACAGAAATGAATAGATTTGAGCTCTATTTTGTAACAGAGTTCACAAGATGAATAAATGGCGACTGAGGGCAGGATTGAGTTCAAACAATTTGCCAGATTTTTGAAAGCACATTTTCAACTGCTCAATTTATAAAGCATTAAAAAATAACCAGGAGGCAGAGTGCGTGCCTGGCCTGGGCAAGAGTTTCAAAATAGAGACCAAGGAAACACAACGGAAGCCATGGAGATGGGTGTAGAAGAGGTGAAACTGCTGCTTCTAAGAAACAAGCTAACCAACTGCACGTGGTGGTGGAGGGTCATCATCATGAATGGTTGAATGGATAAATACCTCCCTGCGCATCTACCTAGCCAATTCCAGCATAAAATAAATACTCTAACGGTCTTTCTTCAACCTCACACATGAATATTTGAGGGACGCTGGAAAACGCTGTATTGCCACTTAGTACTATTATACAAATCTATGGTTTAAGACATCTATTTGACCCCATCTCTGCTCAAGAGTGTTTTTCTTGATCAGCTCCCTGTCTCATTTTCTTCAGACTATTCCAAAAACTCTCCTATTTCCTTAATCTCCCTACTCAACTTTCTTTCCTCTTGCTGTTGAAGATCCACACCTAAGGCCTTCAGGTCTAATGCTGGTAAATTTCTCACCTCACTAATTATAAAATTATCTGTAGCAGACACATTATCTCATCCTTCCCTATAGTCTCAGAGGCTAATATGTTCTTTCTCTTGTTCAAAGTAGCATCTCGATTTTGTCCTTAACTCTTCCGCCTCCTGTTCTCTTTCAGATATTTTCCAACTGTCATCTCCTCTCCCTTCTATCTTTAAAGGCCAGTCTCTGCCTGCCCCTATTCTTCAAACAATAATCATGAGAAGCCTTTCTCATCAACGGTAACAACCTCTTCCCTTAAGTCAATTTATTGTCTCAATACTCACCTACAAATTTTGAGAGACATCTGTACTCACTTCATCCACAGCCTGCTGCACTTTTTTTCCTGCTCATAACCACAGCTAGTCTTCATACAATCAATAGGGGTTCCCAACTGTCAAATGTAATATAGTAGTTTGTAGCCCTTATTCTATATTTTCTCTTTATTCGTTGCAAATGCTTGACTCCACAGACCATCTCCCTGCAATTTGAAACTATTGCAGTCTTTGTAATCATGCCACGTTATTAAAATTTTCAGGTTCTCTTTAGGCACCTCACTTTTAGTATGTCCATCAAATGTTGATGCTCCCAACCTGAAATCATGTTTCTTTTTTAATTTTACGTATTATCTTTGGGTTACTTTGTGTAATCTCAGAGATATCCTAATTTACTTCCAAATCATATATAATCTACTCCCTTAATGTTTACAATTTCAATGGGTCTTACTGTCTTAGTGTACATGAATTTCATATTCATTGTGTCTGAACATAACATCTTGTATAATTAACCTGTTTTCTCCTATATATGGATACTATCTCAACTGATGGTCTTTCCAGTGATGTTAGAGAGCGACTCTTGATTTCTTCCCTTTTCACTCACCGCATGCGGGAATTTCTACTATCTATGTCTTGGCATTGTCGCCTTCTTCCCATCCCCATGACCACAAATCTAGGTCAGGCCTTTACTATCTCCAGCTAGAGGAAGAGCGTCCTATGATTCTTATGTCTAGTCTTTCTCACTTTCTTCCTTTGCCTGGATGGTGTATTTCATCCCCAGCCTTCCCCAACACCCGGAGCATACCTAATCCGTGACTTACGCATCAGAGCTTTTCCTTTTTTTTCCCCGAGGCTTACATTTTAATGGGGAAACAAGATAATAAATGAATAAATAAACAAAGGAACAAATGAATTAGAAAAAAATAGCTAGTGGTAAGTGATATCACAGAATTACATCAGAACAGGGGAGGGGGTGGTAGAATTAGTTAGGGCCTAAACAATGGCTTTACTTTTGATTCTGAAGGATGATCTTTTTTTTTTTTAATTATACTTTAAGTTCTAGGGTACATGTGCACAACATGCAGGTTTGATACATAGGTATACATGTGCCATGTTGGTTTGCTGCACCCATCAACTCATCATTTACATTAGGTATTTCTCCTAATGCTGTTCCTCCCCCAGCCCCCCACCTCATGACAGGCCCCGGTGTGTGATGTTCCCCACCCTGTGTCCAAGTGATCTCATTGTTCAATTCCCACCTGAGTGAGAACATGCAGTGTTTGGTTTCCTGTCCTTGTAATGGTTTGCTGAGAATGATGGTTTCCAGCTTCATCCATGTCCCTTCAAAGGACATGAACTCATCCTTTTTATGGCTGCAGAATATTCCGTGGTGTATATGTACCACATTTCCTTAATCCAGTCTATCATTGGTGGACATTCAGGTTGATTCCAATTCTTTGCTATTGTGAATAGTGCCACAGTAAACATAAGTGTGCATGTGTCTTTTTAGTAGCATGATTTATAAACCTTTGGGTATATACCCAGTAATGGGATTGCTGGGTCAAATGGTAATTCTAGTTCTAGATCCTTGAGGAATTGCCACACTGTCTTCCACAATGGTTGAACTAGTTTACAGTCCCACCAACAGTGTAAAAGCATTCCTATTTCTCCACATCCTCCATAGCATCTGTTGTTTCGTGACTTTTTAATGATTGCCATTCTAACTGGTGTGAGATGGTGTCTCATTGTGGTTTTGATTTGCATTTCTCTGATGACCAGTGATGATGACCATTTTTTCATGTGTCTGTTGGCTGCATAGATGTATTCTTTTCAGAAGTGTCTGTTCATATGCTTTGCCCACTTTTTGATGGGTTTGTTTATTTCTTGTAAATTTGTTTGAGTTCTTTGTAGATTCTGGATATTAGCCCTTTGCCAGATGGGTAGATTGCAAAAATTTTCTCCCATTCTCTAGGTTGCCTGATCACTCTGATGGTAGTTGCTTTTGCTGTTCAGAAGTTCTTTAGTTTAATTAGATCCCAGTTGTCTATTTTGGCTTTTGTTGCCATTGCTTTTGGTGTTTTAGACATGAAGTCCTTGCCCATGCCTATGGCCTGAATGGTATTGCCTAGGTTTTCTTCTAGGGATTTTATGGTTTTAGGTCTAACATTTAAGTCGTTAATCCATCTTGAATTAATTTTTGTATGAGGTGTAAGGAAGGGATCCATTTTTGACTTTCTACATATGGCTAGCCAGTTTTCCCAGTACCATTTATTAAATAGGGAATCCTTTTCTCATCTCTTGTTTTTGTCAGGTTTGTCAAAGATCAGATGGTTGTAGTTGTGTGGTGTTATTTCTGAGGGCTCTGTTCTGTTTCATTGGTCTATATCTCTGTTTTGGTACCAGTACCATGCTGTTTTGGTTACTGCAGCCTTGTAGTATAGTTTGAAGGCAGGTAGCGTGGTGCCTCCAGTTTTTTCTTTTTGCTTAGGATTGTCTTGGCGATGCGGGCTCTTATTTGGTTGCATATGAACTTTAAAGTGGTTTTTTCCAATTCTGTGAAGAAAGTCACTGATAGCTTGATGGGGATGGCATTGAATCTATAAATTACTTTGGGCAGTATGGCCATTTTCATGATATTGATTCTTCCTATCCATCAGCATGGAATGTTCTTCCATTTGTTTGCATCCTCTTTTATTTCGTTGAGCAGTGGTTTGTAGTTCTCCTTGAAGAGGTTCTTCACACCCCTTGTAGGCTGGATTCCAAGGTATTTTATTCTCTTTGAAGCAATTGTGAATGGGAGTTCACTCATGATTTGGCTCTCTGTTTGTCTGTTATTGGTGTATAGGAACACTTGTGATTTTTGCACATTGATTTTGTATCCTGAGACTTTGCTGAAGTTGCTTATCAGCTTAAGGAGATTTTGGGCTGAGATGATGGGGTTTTCTAAATATACAATCATGTCATCTGCAAACAGGGGCAATTTGACTTCCTCTTTTCCCAATTGAATATCTTTATTTCTTTCTCTTGCCTGATTGTCCTGGCCAGAAATTCCAACACTATGTTGAATAGGAGCGGTGAGAGAGGGCATCCTTGTCTTGTGCTGGTTTTCAAAGGGAATGCTTCCAGTTTTTGCCCATTCAGTATGATATTGGCTGTGGGTTTGTCATAAATATTTCTTATTATTTTCAGATACGTTCCATCAATACCTAGTTTATTGAGAGTTTTTAGCATGAAGGGCTGTTGAATTTTGTTGAAGGTCTCTTCTGCATCTATTGA
Organism: Macaca nemestrina; assembly: GCF_043159975.1. NCBI lineage: Eukaryota > Metazoa > Chordata > Mammalia > Primates > Cercopithecidae > Macaca > Macaca nemestrina. The sequence goes on along the minus strand of NC_092134.1, from coordinate 125,066,040 downwards.
GATAATCATATGGTTTTTATCATTGGTTCTGTTTAACACATCAGAGCTTTTAAGGCTCCCTGTGGTTTGACCCAGGCCTCTGATTGTACCTTCGTATTTTGCAACTCTTTCCCTTACTCTCTATGCTGCCATAATCTCAGCTGCCTGTGTTCCTCACAGAGGGCACTCTACCATTGTTGCTTATGGTTTTTCCACTGTTTAAGAAACTACTTCCTACTCTTTGTATAGGTCAAAGTTCTAATATCATCTCCAAGACAATTTTTCATACTTTCCTATAATATTCCAGATTTGTTGGTGCCTCTTCTCTGTATTTTCCGCAAAAAAATTCTACCCTCTGAAGAATCACATTTCATTATTCACCATATGATAAATATGTAATACACACATTACACACACACTTGCACATGCATATTTCCCCCATTAGAGTGGAAGGACGTTGAGAGTCCGAGTTGCACATTTTCCCTAGAAATTTGCATAATGCCTAGGACATGCAAGAGACTCAGAAATATTAATTCAATAGACACACCAATAAATGAATGTATATTTATGGTTGCTAGGGCTCTGGGAAAATAATCTGTCAAAAATACCAACAAAAACAAAAATATTTTCTACGTACTAACTGATCTTTGTCCTTTCACAATTAGAGGCTTTTCTTTTTAGCTTATACTCTTATTTCATGCTAAGAGCCTCATGGGTGCCATAGGTACTTAAGGTCAGAAGGAAGAGAAGCTGGGGAAAGGAGGTGCCCACCTGAAAGGCTGTGGCTCTTTGGAGATGTGGGCCAGTCCTAAAAGCAACAGCACCGGAGGAAGAAAATATTTGTTAAATCCCAGTGTTTGTGGAAGTATGATAGGTAATGCATGTTTTCACTGGGTGAATTGAAAGGACTTCAAGACCCCAATCATACCTCCTCCTAGACGATTGTCTTCCTATCTATTTTATCTAGGCAGCAAGTTTCAAGACTATTATTTGTTTCTTTTTGATTGTTAGCTGTTGCACATTAAATTTTAAACATCCCAAAAGAAATGCAATGCCCTGCTTCTCTCTCACTGCTTCTAGGGCTTTCCATAGAGGTGTGGATTCAATGACAGGTCAATAAAAAGATGTCTCACAGACAAGTGGAGACTGACTGACTGACCATAGGATCAGATTGTGCAAGTGTGCAGGAGAGGGATAAGTGGGCCTGAGAGTAAGAAGCATATAGCAGAGCTGAGTACCTGCACATAAGAAATATATGCATATGTATCTGGGATGAAAAAGAGATCCTCAGTCTAAAAACATTTAGTCTTAAGTGTCTACACAAATCAATAAAATATGTTTAGCCTGTGCTAACTAATGTTTTCACAGAGACTCTAGTGTTCTCTCTCTTTCTGAGTCCCCAATCCTACTATCAATGGCACTAATGTCATGTATTCTGTCTATTAAATTTAGAAAAGAGTTGTTCTGTTTACCTGCATGAAAAATTCATTGCTCCCTGTACTGTAAGTGGCTTTGTGTTTAATACAGGTATATCTTACTTGTCAAATCGCTTTTGGGGTTAAGAAATTTTTTTAATTCCCTGCTTTTATTTATTATCTTATTACATTTTTAACTGTTGATGTTTATTTTTTATTTGACATTCAATGAATTTTCTCTGGGTCTGCCTTTTTAGTACTGGCTGATGTTTTATAACATATTGATTCCCAATATTTTAAACTGACCCACTGTTGATATGAGGATCACACTGGGAAGTAAGATGTTTACATCTCGCTATGAATAGCAGATAAATGAAATAATAAAGGTTGTCAAAAGCTGAGGAATAAAGTAAGCCGGGTTCTTGTTTGCTGTCAAGAATATATTGCTAGGGAGCTTAGAACCAGCTAACTTCATAATGCACAGAGTGCAGTGGCTCTGGGCAGAAGGCCACTCTTGTAAACATTTGAAGTATCGAAGAAAAATTTTACAAAAAATAATATTCAAAATAGAATGTTTTAGATTTGTCCATCATGAAGTACTTTATTGAAAATAAAATCCTTATCATATCAGACTCTAGAGATGGACTGTTTCAGTTCATATCCTCTCTCTGCTCCTTCCTAGTTCTGTGGCCTGACCTTGAACAAGTCATTTACCCTGCCAGTGCCTTGAGTTCCTCAGATATAAAATGCAAATCATAATAATGCATCTATGATTGTTACGGGGAGCAATAGAGATAATGCATGCAAGCCTTTAGAACATTGTCCCGTGCATAATAAGTGTGTAATAAATGCTAGCTATTGTTTCTGCTATTATAATTAGTTACAAAGGAATTGCCTATACACAATTCTGTAAGTAGAGGCATATACATTTAGTCTTATTTCTGTATTTTTATTTTGAAACAAGCAACACATTTAACTCATAGAATATCATTAATTGTCTACTTTCTCTGATTCAAGAAATGACTTATCTATTTCGTCAATTTTTCCAGGCAAAGTAGAGTTCCCTCATTTGTTCTCTCAAAGGACTGAGCTCATACTATTTCATGGCACTTACTGCATTATATCCCAACTTGTCTGTCCTCATATCTATTCCTCCAAGTAGAATGTTGATCTTTTAAATGCAAGGGCAATATTTTATTCTTATTTTCACCTCCAGGACTGAGGAGAGGGCTTAGCAAAGAGTGCTTGAAATGAAATGGAATCTAGTATTTTGCCTAATTGGACTTACATTTTTCCTGACCTCTGTACGTGTAATGAAGTATCATTTTTCAAGTTCTCTATGCACACAGAAGTCAAGTTTTTAAAATTTTGGTTTAATAGGACAACAAAGTTGGAAATTAAAAAATGGTTTGCGTAGGTGTGTTCTGTAACTCCTTTAAAGTACACACTGATTGCAATTCCAATCCTGGCCTGGACTGTGTAAACTTTTAACAAGCATTTTGTATTCTAATTTCACAGAGAATCTATTTTTATGCCCTTCAAAATAGTTCTGAAATACAGGTTTTAAAAAAAGAACAAATAATTGACTGTGGCTTTCACTTCTCTAAACCTGTATGCCAAGAAATACTTTTGCTCCTAAGTATTCTACTAATTTAAATATCATATGATACACGCTGACTTGGATAGTGGTCAGTGAGAAATCTGCTTGGAGTGCAAGTCATTCCCAAGGCATCAAAGTTGGTAAGTGAGAGAACCAGATCAAGCAAGTGATTTCACTACCACAGATACTAATAAATAGTTTCAGCCAGAGACCACCCTATGCCACGATGAACCAAAAGAACTGTGAATTTGAACATAATTTCATACAAGAATTGACTGATGTTGACCTTAAGAAATTATTACTTGTGTACAATGTGCATTAGTTCCTATGACATTAGCTTAGAGCTCAAATATTCTCTTTCTATTTTTGGTGCCGAGCATGCTCCTATGTGGAAGGAAGAAAACATCCGTTATAGCTCTCCCTAAATTATTTCTTGGAGTTAGTTTTTGGCAAAGGCATATGTTAAAACTTATCTTACTTCAAAAGTGAAATGTTCCAACCAGCAGATATAGAATTTATCTGCATATCTGTGATGACCAGTTTTAAAGAGACTCATCTTCAACAAGAGGCAAGATATTCTACTTGTGTTTAGTAGCAGTTAATAAGCCCTAAAATAGTAATAACTAATAGTAATTTTAAAACCTTCGGAGGTAATATAGGAAATCCATATATATATGTGTGTGTGTGTGTGTGTATATATATATATATATAAAATAAAAATACATCAATACTGATTGTGCCTAGCTGAAGAATATGTAGAAGTACATAATGTGTACATATTATATACATTGAGGTTGATAGCTAGTTAAATTCACGCTTGGCTTTATTCAGTGTTTGGTTGCCAGCTGCTTTTCTTTTGTACATTGTGATTAATTTCATTGTCACTAGATTTGATGTTTCTGAAAGAGTCTTTTTCTGAACCTAGTCAGGAACCAGGAAGGGAATTAGGAATCCAAGTTGTTGGAGCAATCTCTATTGTAGTCTAATCTACTCACTCAAATTCTGTGGTCAGATAAAGACCATGAAAGAAGAATAAAAATAATGACAGCATTTTTTTTTGCTTTTCAAATGAAACTCCTTACAATAGTGCTGCAGTTTTTTGAAATATTTTAGTTGTTCTGCATTAATATATATTTCTAAGCTCTTAAACTTTTGAGAAAACGAATTAAAAGGGATATGCTTTCTTGATTGATATGTGAGAAACCCCATAGAATGTGTAATACAAAAAGCTACATAGGCAAAATGTTTTATAAGCATGTTTAAAAGGGGAATCTATCAAGCCATTTCTATATGCTCCTGATTGCTGGCTTGTGTGCTGTGAAGAACAAAACTTCAACTCAAAATGCAAATCATACAGGAATCGTAAAAAGGCTCAACCCAACCCTGCTATCACAGTAATTAAGATTTTCAAAGTAAAATTATTTTCTTCCTTTTTCTCTTCTCTCTCTCTCTCTCTCTCTTTTTTTTTTTTTTAAGGCAATTTAATGAGCTTAACAATTTTGGGATGCTTTTAGTTAAGGATGTTGCAGGTAAAATTTATGCCACATTTGTCAAAAAAAAAAAAATCCCTTTTTGGTATGTATTAAGTCCCTCCCTTAATTAAGCCTTCTGGGGTTTCAATGTGTTGATCTCATTTTAAACCAAGCTCAGCACAATTAGACACACTGAGGAGATGGGAGATAAGTGCTGTATATAAAAACATTTCAGACACAAATATTTCATCCTGCAAGGCCCCGATTTGCTCTTTCCATTTTTAAAAATCTGGGCTCAATAAAGAAAAAAATTGATTATTTTCAGCTTGTCATACATCTCATTTGGAGTGGGTCAGACCTCCCCATTCACAATTACAACTAGTTAATCTTATCATAGGAAAATTCAATTACATTTATCAAGGTTATTCCATAGATTCAAGCTATTGCTTTAAAAAATGGATTTTAGTGTTAGGAATGTTAGCATTGTGTGTTCCCTCAATTTTAAAATAAAAATAAAAAATAAATAATTAAATCGTGCCTTTACATCTATATTATTAATGTGGAGTTGTAATAAAGTAATATTTGACAGCTTTGTAAAAAGGATTATTAATATATAGATTATGGAAGTTTAGGAGGGAGGCTCATAACAGTTAATAGACTTCAATTCTCAGCCTACACTGACATTTTAAAAAATCTAGTTTCAAATTTGATAACAGATTACCAGCTAGGCTGGAAGCCAACCACCTGATTAAGGCAATTTAAATGCTTGCAAAGTGGTGAGATTAAAATCAAATAAGTGCCGATTTTTTTTTTCCTGCTTCACTTATCTTTCCCTGGATTCGTTCCTTAACTACCAGGTGGTGGAGGACTCTGGGTAATTTTCCTCTGCGCCAATTACCCCAGGATGGTTTTTAGGGTGAAGCAGAATAATTACTGCACTATCAATCCAAAATGGGCTGCTTAATGTGTTTAAGAGAGATTTTGAGCCTTAGCAGGGAGGCTGCCTGAAGCGTGCTCTGCTCGCGGTGCCAAAGCCCACTCGGCCTACTCGGATAGTTAACCGTTCAGTGAGAAGGCAGCACACACCCAAGGTGAAAGAAAACAAGGAAAACTCCTGGGAAGCTGTGGGAAAGTTAATGAGCTGCTTCCAACGTGTGGCAGGCTGCAGTCGCAGGTGGCTGACAAAGCTAGGCAGGTTAAGAAAATAATATTTATCATCCAGCTGCCAGGACTGTCTTTATCAAAACTCTTTCTAAAATCCATACAAGAAGAAGAAAAACGGGCTTGAAAAAATTTTTTGAAGAGAAACAAAAACAAAAAAAGCCGCAAGCAGCTGTGATTCAAATGCCCTATTCTTGCTGATGGGTTAGAAAGAAAGCGGGAGAGAGCGATTGAATCTGACAGCAATTTTTCAACATTTTCCTGCAAACAAAATGGAAAAAGAAAAAACAACTAAATCAGATTATTTATTTAAAAATTAAAATTAAGCTGCAACTTGGAAATGACACCACTAAATTCTATTTTGTAGCAACCTCAAATTAAGTAACGTGTTCCATCTGTTGAGCCTGCTCTGAATTTCCTTAATTATCATTATTTGAATGTAAATGTTGAGTTTTAGCCAGTTTGTCCAAAGAAGTGCAATGCTAATTTAAAATAAAAATAAAGAAACCATTATCTGTAAGGGAATTGCTGCTGTTTCCTCCATTTAGTTATTTCTTTATATCGTATTTAAATAATCTGTGCCATCCTTGTGTTCAGTGTGGTAAGGGTTGCTTTTTTTAATTATTTAATCAAAGACTGATTTATGATTTAGCTTAACAGATGGTTTGTGATCATGTGAGTCAAAGTGTTTTATTTCAGAGAAATTCAGCATTTGAAATTTGTGTTTTATGCGTGTGTGTGTGCACGCACACACACGTGTGTGAAAGCATTTCTGTTTTTGTGGATCTGCATTCTATCTGTGTAGGTATCTGAAAGAGCTTCTGAGTGCTGACCCCAGTAGGATAGTATTCCATATGAAACTGATTCATCAATGCAATCATTCCTGGCGCCTTACCTTGGTAATCAGTTTCATCTGCAAAGGGGAAAAAAAGATAAATGAGAATCAAGGGAAAGGCATGCTGTCCTGTGTTCTAACTACACATGTTAAACTACATGTTGGAAAGAATATCATGAACTTCATATTGGTTAGAAATGAACTCCTATCCATTCTGACAGATGCTCGGGTTTATACAGAAAAGTATTTTGTAAGGCTCACACACAATCCATTTAAGATTATCACATTAAACCATATTTACTTCAGAGGTCTGTAATAATTACATATGCACTTGAAAATCCCCAGGACTTTGGCTGCTGTGTCATAGATTTATACTCAAACATTTTCATTTGATGTGCAAAGTGAGAAGTACTCTTTAGTGGCAAGACAATTATCTGATTCTACTAATAAATGACTGCACTAGTAGTCATTTTTAATTGAACAATTATAGGATATTGCACTGTCAGTTGATTATAGAAGTCATTTCATAAATGTCAAAAATCTCTTTAAATGAATTATGAAGCTCCAAAATAACTCCGGCAATCAGCCAGCAATAACACAATAATCTGTTTACCCTGTTGTCAGCTGAACTCTTACCATTTTGTTGAGGGGAAGAGGCTAAGAGGAAAAGTGGAGCACAGTGTGGGGAGCCCCTTTTTGAGGATTATGCTTAGCTCCAGCTCAAGCAACCACCTAAGTTTTGATTAGCACAGATTTTGAGTGTTCTCAAGAGCCTGGCTATGTATAAACTGTATTACAAAATCAAAGTCATCCTGTAAAGACAAACATTACAGACGTGTATGTGTCTGCCATATGTGAAACATTTCAACATAAGTTGATCCATGAGCCCTGTGTTAGAAACTATGGGACTGAACCAATGTTTACCAGGATTCTGCCCTTCTATTCACTGGCTCCGGTTCACTCACCACCTAAGTCCTTTCTAATTATACTCGAGTGGAATCTTCTAAATATTTCTTTAGCATCCATCAAATTTTATTTTAAAAACATACCCAGGAGAGATGTCATTCTTTATGTCACATAACAGAATGCTGCCCTGCTGTTTTTAATTTCTCATACTTTGCTTCTGGCATGGAATAAGTGTGGACGCATGTCTGGATATACTAATATTATATTTTCAGCTGGTAAAAGTGAAACCAGAAATAAATTTTCACTTAAAGAGAAGCTGCACTGATAACAGAATCAAAGTTTCTAAGGTTGAGTGTGTGATTGTATTATAAAATAAATATTTATATGACATGGCATATATATCCTTAAAAATACGTTCTAACTTTGAAAATCAAATTTTCTTTATTTAATACATAAGTTTTGGTATGCCATCTTTTTATATTTATTGCTTTCCACTTAATAGCACTCTTCAGTATGTTAGCTGTGCATTTATTTTTCCACGGTCTTCCAATAATGTGAGTTACAAGCAAAAATGTCAATGTTTGTTTCCAGATAAAGATACCATTTATAAATTTCTTTGTGAAATAAAACTTTGTAACGTGAGAATTAAAATCATGATGTGCTATTTTATCAGACTGGAATTACTTAGGTCAAGCTCTTTTGAATGGAATCCACTCACTAATTTTCCCTTAGAACCATCTGAGCAATCATAATTTTGCTGTCCCTCCCTTCATATATGTGGAAGACACAGGATAATGCCTCATTTGTCATTTTCCCATTGTACATTTTTCAGTGGACAAATTTCTTGGTTCCTAAAATGTTCTCTTGAGTTGCCTTCCTCAGCAGTTCTTTTATGGCGTGTATATTCCCAAATCTCTAAAGGAGATCAAAGGATCTACCAAAAAGTAAATTGTAATAGATTAAGAAAACACTAAGAACAGAGAAAGAAAAATTACTTAAAAACCTATAAAACTTGCCTATAATACTTATGCATAGGATTAGACGACATTCTTATTTCCATCCAGACTAGAAAAGTAGCTGTCATCATACAATTCTTTCATCATGGTTACTGCTGGCAGTGTAAGCAGAGAAAACTCAAAGGAGCAAAGAAAAATCTTGATAAAGCCTGTGTGGTGTCATGAGAGAGCTGAAGGAAGAAGAAAAGACAAAAATCACAATGTGTGGGTGTGTGATAATTTGAATTGACTCAGAACTGGCTGAATGGCTTTGCTGGTGACTGGGGTGATGACCTTAGATGACATGTTACTCACCTGACCTGTCCCTACATTTTCATCTTATGTTACGTAAAATGACTACTGCCCCAGAAAATTTTTTTGAAATGGGTTCCTTGTTTCCTTGCATAGTTCTTGCAAGGTTTACACAAACTTCGATGAAAAACATAATGCCTAAAATACATTCCTGTTTACCCATAATAAAAGAGGGATATTCTTTTAACTGTTAGGATTCCACATTATTTTCTCTACTTTCAAAGAAATGAAATAAATTAATATAGGATTTTATTGACTCTAAAACTTTTAGACACACTTATTTATCACTAAGAAGAAAAAAAATGCTCCCATCAACTATAACTCACATTCCAAATAGAAGATACTAGAATCTGAAAAAATATAATCCTTAGCTTCCCTGAAAGAAGGCAGCATAAAAATACCATATAAACTTAATGACATAAAAAGCATTGTAGTTTTCAGGAATGCATTGAAGTCAACATTATCACCAGAAAAAAAATTGTAAAGCTTTATATATATAATACCCTGTGGCCTTTTATATATATGTGTGTGTATAAATGTGTATGTATATACATACATACACACTCATAATAAGTAATACTTTACAAGAAAAATACAATTAAGTATTATCTAAATTATGCTTCTGATCTCAAATTATAAATTATATTTTTCCTTATGCCATCAGATGACTTAACATTATGAACACACACAAATGTATGCATATACACTTATATATGCATGTGTATACAATACAAATATATATGTATATATGCAAATATATATACCTTGTCACAGATTTTTGAAGGTAAACTTTAATGCAATAAACCAAGAGTTAGTACTTAGTTTAATACATCCTTACTGATAAATTGAATAAATAAAAATATAAAATGATTGGCACATAATAACTTACCAATTAGGAGATAAAATTGAAAAATTTGAATAACTAATCTAAATACTATTTGTCTCCTTCTCTCCTCCAGAAGACCTCTTTCTTCTTCTTCTTTTTTTTTTTTTTTTTTTTTTGGTATTTGCTCCCTCCATTCCCATCTCCTCTCCATATAGTAATCTCAAAAAGGGGCCAAATTCATGCTTATTTCTATCAATATTATATTTCTAAATATGCCAATGAAGGAAACATTTTAAAGCATGGAGGGCAACAATGCACAATTTGTAAATGAACATAATCACATAAAGTGTTTCCTTATAGTTTGAGCATTCAAGTATCAGTTGTTGATTCAGGAAACATCAGACTGGTGCAATCAAATGGTTATTATCTAACCCTTTCCCTAATGTCTTAAGGGCTGAAGAAAATGCATATATAGAAAAAGTTATTAAGAAAAAATAGCTAGGATAGATGGGATTTTAAAGTATTTGTTAGGAACTAAAATGCAATGAATTGTGTATTAAAACAATGTTTGGAGAGCCTTCTGCATTATTTAAAACTACCGTAAAACATTTTCTCCCTAAAAATCCATTATTCAATATATTACTAATAAAGCTGAAAGAATAATTAAGAGGACTGGACTGGTTGTCTTTTCATTTTTGAATGTTTAGAAGCACAAGTCTATCACAGGCTGTCTTTCTAAGGCATTTTTTTTTTTAAAGCAGCTATGATAAAAACAAAAAGAACACTTGATACATTCAGATAACTGGTCCAAACTGGGAAATGACTAGACTTGGCCTTGCTTTACTTTCCTTCTTCACTTTTTTCTGACCTTCTTCCCAGTTTGTCTGCGCCCTGCCCCTCACCCCCTACCATGCTCAGCCTTTCTGTTTTGGTATGCTGTCATGTTCATCTTGCCTGGTAGTACCTCGTATTTCTGACTTATTTTTTTCTTTATGTACCATACTCTCTGTCCTAGATTCTATGTTTTTAAAGCCTTCATTAAATATCTAAACTCTGCCAGTAAAAAAATCCAAGATAATTTATGAGTGTGAATTAATTAATATATTACTCTTACAACAGCTTAGCATTTTAACAGTGAATTTATTAAGAATATGTGTGGTTTCTCTCAAAAAAAAAAATAGATACTTAATGCTAGTGTTTCAGGAACAGGGACAAACTGGTGGTTGGATAAGTTTGTCCCCAAACTGATTCCTTAATATTCTTCAATATTCTTATTTCTACTCTGAGATCCACTCTAGTATTTCCAACTGTCTCCTGGACATTTTCATGCGCTATCTCCATTGTGCTGTCATTTCAAGTTTAACATATCCCCAAATAAACTCATTCTTCTGCTCCCAAAATCTTTGCTTCCTTTGGTGGAAGGTTAATTTCTTAATTAACAGCACTATTGCTTGCTTTTGCCAGCTGTGTCCCTTACTTACCTTCCTCTTCTGCAGCTGTCACCCACTTTGAACTAAATCTTGTAGATTCATTGCAGAATTGTATCTTGAACCTGGATCCTTCTACTTGCTCCCGTGGACAATGACTTCATTTAGTCAAGTAACTTCTTTGAATAAATTATTGTAATAATATTAATTTTGCCTGTGACTATTTTTTTCTTCACTGTGTGATGTGCTGTTGCCCATAATCTGTCACTATAAATCCCTCTTATAAATGCCAGTCCTGTATATCACCACATTTGAAATTTAGCTTTCTCATTATTTTTTTATTATGAGTCTAATCATTCAAGCATGGAGGTAAAAACAAAGCAAAACAAAACGTTCATATCGATATTATATTTTCTTTCTAGCCTACCTCTTTGCAAATACCCCAACCAGCCCTTGTGTCAATCTTAGAGGATGCTTGCCGTTCTCCAAATATGTACAGGTCTTCCTTTCATTCTAGCCTTCATAAGTCTTCTTGATTGCCTAGAATGCATTGCATTTACTGGACTGGCAATTCCTTATCTTGTAAGACTTATTTTAGATGCCATTTCCCCTGCAAAGGCTTTCCTGACTCTACCAGATAGTTGGCATCCCTAACTTAAGTGTTAATAGTATTATATTTTCACTGGAAGTATGTTCCACCACAATCAAGTTCCACTCACCAGTGCAGACACTGAGCTTTCCTTTCTATACCATGGTGACAACTTTGTGGGAATTAATATCTCACTCTATGATTAGGAGTTACAAAAGTCCTGAATCATTGAAACACTGTGGGTATCCACACAGAAAAATTTTGATGGGGCTTAGTTCACTTGAGTCTTAGATTATTATGGGGGACAAGATAAAGAACATGTCCTTTAACTGGAGAAATGATAAGTGACACACAGTCTATTTTGGATGGAAAGCCTTTGCATAGAACTGTGAGAAGTTCAGCTAAGAGTCTTAATATGACTGTGGTCATAGATATGGAGAGAAGACATGTATGAATGATATTGATCAAGGCCTGGTGATCAACTTATTGTGAGATGAAGGAAAGAGCAAAATCTAGAATGATTCCCAAGTTTCTGTTTTTGCTAAATATAGACACCTAATAAGAGAAAATAAGAGTGGAGCAAGAAAAGCAGGTTTGAAAATCTGGATTTAGCTACTTCCAGTACATCAAAATGTGTATGTCCTTTAAATTACATGTTATATTAGCCTGAAAACTTCATCTTAAAATGGAGCTAAGATGTTGAATTTTTTTCTGTATAGTGCCAGATAATAAATATTTTCTTCAACTCTGCCTTTGTAGCAAGTAAGCCACCAAAAATGAATAGGCATGGCTTGTCCTAATAAATCTTTATTTACAAAAACAAGCGATAAGTGAAATCCAACCGACCAGCCATTGTTTGCTGGCCCTGATCTAGATTATTGAAGTCCTCAATACATAAGAGGATAAATGTCATTAGAGTGGAGGTGATTACTCAGGGAAAACATATAGAAGAAGATTAGTGTGCTATTGGATCAGTGTGATTGGATCATGAAGGGTAGAGCTCATGGAGAGACCAGTATACAATGGTTTGAGATGCCAGAGATACTGGAAAACAAAAAAATAAGATTTCCATGGAAATAAGGGAGTGAAAATTTTCAAGAACATTCACTATGTTAAATGCAAAAGAAAGCATTAGTAAATGTGGACAAAAATAAACATTTTTAAAAAGGTCACTGATTTAATTTTGCAGTGAAGTAGCCATTGGTGACCTTAGAGCAAGAATTTTCAATAAAATGTGGAGGCAGATGTCATTATGCAGTGGATTGAGAAGTCAATGAAAATATAGAAGGGAGATCAATGAATGTTAACTAGTCTCTAAAGAAACCTGGCTCAAGTAAAAGTCTGTCAGCCTAGTTCAACCCAAAGCTTACATCTTACTGAATGAAGAAAATTCAACTTTTCATCTAAGTACTGGAATAAAATAAGAATTCCAACTCTTACTACTCTTATTCAACATAGTACTAGAAGTACTAGTTGGAGCAATTAGGCAACAGAAAGAAATAAAGGGCATCCAAATTGGAAAGGAGTAAGTCAAATTGTCCCTGTTTGCAGATGATATGATTTTATATTTAAAAACCTAAGACTCTATCTAAAAACTGTTAGAACTGATAAATGAATTTATTAAAGTTGCAGGATACAAAATTGACATACAAAAATTAGTAGCATTTCTATACATGAACAATGAACTTGCTGAAAAAGAAAGAAAGCAATCCTATTTACAACAGACACATACACACACAGAGATAGAGAGAGAGAGAGAGAAAAATAAATTTAACCAAAAGGTAAAAGACCTTGACAAAGAAAACTACAAAACACTGATGGAAAAAAAATGAAAAGAAAATGAAAAATGAAGGCAACCAATGCTGGTGGATTAGAAGAATTAATATTGTTAAGATAACAATATTCACTTTGGGAGGCCAAGACGGGCGGATCACGAGGTCAGGAGATCGAGATCATCTTGGCTAACACAGTGAAACCCCGTCTCTACTAAAAATACAAAAAAATTAGCCGAGCGTGGTGGAGGGTGCCTGTAGTCCCAGTTACTCAGGAGTCCGAGGCAGGAGAATGGCGTGAACCCGGGAGGAGGAGCTTGCAGTGAGCCGAGATTGTGCCACTGCACACTCCAGCCTGGGCGACAGAGCGAGACTCCGTCTCAATAAAAACAAAAAACAAACAAACAAACAAACAAACAAAACCAATATTACTAAAAGCAATCTACAGATTTGATGTAATTGCTGTCAAAATACCAATGATATTCTTCACAGAAACAGAAGAAAAATCTTAAAACTTGTATGGAACTACAAAAGACCCCAAATAGCCAAAACAATCCTGAGCAAAAATAATAAAGCTGGAAGCATCACACTATCAAGCCTCAAAATATACTACAAAACTATTGTAACCCGAACAGCATGGTACTGGCATAAAAAAGACATATAGATCAAAGGATTAGAACTGAGAATACAGAAATAACTCCATATATTTACAGCCACATGGCTTTTGATAAAGGTGCCATGAACCCTCATTGGGGAAAGGACAGTCTCTTCAGTAAATGGTGCTGGGAAATGAACATCCTTATACAGAAGAATGAAACTAGACCCTACCTCACACTTCATACAAAAATTAACTCAAAATGAATCAAATACCTAAATGTAAGATCTGAAAAAATAAAATTACTAGAGGAAAATATGGGAAATGTTTCAACACACTGGTCTGAGAAAAAATTTTATGAATAAGACCTCAAAAGCACAGACAACAACAACAACAACAAACAAACAAATTGAATTACATCACATTAAACATCTCCTGAACAGCAAAAACAAGAACAAAACAAGAGAGTGAAAAGAATGGGAGAAAATATTTAAAAAGTACTCATCTGATAGGAGATTAATATCCAGAATACACAATGAAGTGAAACATCTCAACAGCAAAAAATTATAAAATTTAAGTTAAAAATGGGTAAATAATCTGAACAGACATTTCTCAACAGAAGACATACAAAAGACCAAAAAATATATTATGAAAAATGTTCAACATCACTGATCATCAGGGAAATGCAAATCAAAATTACAATTAAGTATCATCTCACCCCAGTTAGAATGACTATTAACAGAAAGACAAAAATTAACATGCTGGCAAAGATGCAGAGGAAAGGGAACTCAGACACTGTTGGTGTGAACATAAATTAATACAACCATTCTGGATAACAATTTGGAAGTTCCTCAAAAAACTACAAATGTAATTACCATATGATCTAGCAATCTCACTACTGGGCATTTGTCCACAGAAAAGGAAATCATTATATTAAAGGGACATCTGCACTCCCATATTTATTGCAGCATTATTTACAGTAGCCAAGATCAACCTAGGTGTCCAGCAACAGATGAATGGATACAGCAATATGGTATGTACACACCATGGAATACTACTCAGCCATAAAAAGAATAAGATCCTGTTATTTCTGGTAACATGGATAAAACTGGAGGACCTCATGTGAAGTGAAATAAGCCAGGAACAGAAAGTTAAATGCTGCATGTCCTCACTCATATGTGGAAGCTAAAAAAGTTTATCTCATAGAAGAAAGAAGTAGAACAGACGATAACAGAGACTGGCAATGTTGGGGGAAGGGAGGGAGGAATAGGGAGAGATTTGTTAAAGCATACAAAATTACAGCTGCATAGGAGGAATAAGTTCTAGTCTTCTACCACTGTAGGATCACTATAGTTAATAACATGTAGTTTCAAATAACTAGGAGGAGGTTATTGAATGTTCCCAATACACAAAAAAATGATAAATGTTTGACATGATGAAATAGATGTGTTAATTGTCCTGATTTGATCACTATATAAGTATTGAAACATATCTTATGTGCCTCATAAATATCTACAATTATTATCTGTCAATTAAAAATACATTTAAAAAGAAACTGAAAAAGAAAAAAATTGTATGTTAAAACCTGTTGACTGCCTATCTTCACTTATATTTTTTCATTGCCCTGACTCTGTCAGTCATTTTTAAGCACACCTAACACTTTTTAAAAATCTTAAAAATCTTTCTCTTTCTATTCTTCCAGAATTGACATAGCTTCTTCCTTCCATGACATCCTTTTCATGATCTACATAATTTCTGCTTGATTTGCTTCTCTTTTCAATGTATTTTCTCTAGTTAAGTTAGTGAAGATTTATTTGGGTGCCATACCTGATGTGCTGGTCTTTTTAATTTTGATAGTTAAAAAAGGGCTACACTTACCTAAACGAGTTGGACCATATAGAACCAATCAATATAGATGTGAACTTTTATGTAAAATAATTCCAACATGTATTAGAATTATGTGGAGAAAGATTTAAAATGTTGTAATGATCATGTGAAAATGATTATACATTAATATGTAATCTTCAACATATACTTGCAAAATGAATATTCACATCATTTCACCATTGTGCCTTGTCTAAATAGGAATTGAGGTCCAGAGAAGATGTGAATTGGGTATAGCAGTGTAGTACCAACATTTATCTGTGACTATTTTGTAGAAATATTTCATATATAAATATTATGTGTGTATATGTGTGTGTGTGTGTGTGTGTGTGTAGCTCAGAATATCCTGTGAATTATGTAATATTAGACGCAAGTTACAATGAGGACACTAAGTTGCAAAAAATGCTGAAAAGCATGACTGAACTTGACTGGAGGAGCACCTCTAGCACTTGGTGCCAGTTTCAAAACTCACTCTTTCTAAACCTACATTCATCATTACAAAAAGATGCAATTTTGACTCCAATTTAAAGGAAAGGCCTAGCAATCTTCTATGGATGGGAAGAGGAAAATTGCTGCATGTAAAGGCTTAAGGTAAAAATGTGGGAAAACTACTAGAAATGAAGAATATTGACTACAGTATTTCAATAGTTGAGAGCTAACCATCAGGGCAGGATTTGGATGTTTTAGAAGCTGAATTTCTTATTCGCTATTAATACGGGAAGGTATTGAACAATCACTCATATGATTAGAGAAAACTGATGAACATTTATTGAATACTTAACTCTGTGTCAGGCCCTAGTGTAAGCATTTAATAGATATTAACTTATTTAATCCTCCTAATAGACCTATAATGTAGTTACTATTATTGTCCCCATTATAGAGAGAAAGAAATTAAAGCTCAGAGAGGTATGACGTTGACCCAAGGTGACATGGCCAGAGCGCAATGCAACCAGGATTAGAATCTAAGAAGATGACCCTAGCCTGTTACCTCCTGACAACTAAGACGATGTGGGTAAGTGTTAACCTGAGAATAATGGAAATCTGTTCCCACTAGAATATTGTTCATTCATTTGAGAAAAAAAAATAACAAAAGAGAAGGTAATAAAAATTACATTCCCTTTATAATAACATAAGACCATATTCTTTACAGTAATAAAGATCCAGACTGTTCCTTTCCACTTCTCCTGAGTCTCTAAGAATTGTCTAAGGGCCGAGTCAGTCCTTCTTACCACATTGTTAAAAACTATCAAGAGGCTTTCAAAGTTTCTCAATCACACTTGAATCAGAATTCTTGGCAGAAAGTACACATCATGCTCAAGGGCATTGTAACCCCAGTGGGAATTTTCAGTTTTTCAAACTTCAGAATAAATGAATTCCAATGCAGAAGCATAGAGAAAGGGGAAAGGAGTGACCTCACTACAGTCCCCCCAGTTGTAATCTTTCTTTCCCCATTCCATTCAATTATTCACTTTTCCACAAAAAGCTTTCTTTTTTAATTTTGTCATCAGTAACCCAGAAGATTGGAAGGATATTTAAATGAACTTCCAACCAGCAGAGCTCAAGAATGTGAAAGAAGAGACAAAGTATCAAGGTGAATCAGATGAGACCAAATCAATCAAAGCGGGGATGAGTTGTGGAAGGATAGAGGGATGGTAGTAGAAGAAACTGGATAGTAATAAAAGGTTAGGGAGACATGCAGAGAGGACGTTTTGAGAATAGAGTGGGTGCTAGCAAAGAGGAAAGGTGTAGAAACAGGCAACTGAAGCAAGAAGGGTAAATAAAGCTGCTACCTGATGGCTAAATGTCTAGAATAACATACTGCCTGTACACACATGCACATACAGACATATTGGTATTTGGATACTTTAAAATGGCACATTTTGTTAGAATATTGAAAGCTACTGATGCAAACACTAGCTACAATATATTGGGGCAGAAAACTCAAACATGGCAAAGATTATCTGAGGTTTTAGGTTTTAAGGACACATGTGAGAATGTAATATTTGATGATCTGGAGCCTGGAGAGGACTTAATGCTTTGGCCCAGTGTGCATCTGACAATTTTTCTTCCAATCAAAAGATAGCTTCAAATAACAGTGAATCATTCCATGTGATAGTGATTTGAAAAATAATTTCTCTATAACGAAAGACACACACACACACACACACACACACACACACGAGAGGCAGAGAGATTGACTGTACAAGACCAGGAGCACATGGTTAATTGACATATTCCTGAGCAAACTTGTAAATAGTACTATTCTCACAGGAATTAAATCAGAAACACTGTGGGTAACTTTAGAATTCAGAGGTGCCACAGTTCCGCACTCTGTGTTGATGGAACCGTACGGCATTAACCTTTTCACTTGCACTAACAAAGACAAGTGAAGACAAGATGCGCTATGTCTCCTGCACATCTATGTTTTGTTTTTTGCCCAAGGCCCTCTACAATTATCCCACACTTCAGAACTAATTTCTCTACTCGTTTACCTACATTGTTTTTGCACTACTCCTGCAACATCACAATCTCATTAACCATGATTTTTGTCAAAAGGAGGATTTATAAGGGCATAAAAGAAATAATTATTTCGTGATATAATATTGAGCAAATCTTTGTCGTTTCTGCAAATATGTTGGCCCTCATCCAAAGTAAACATTTTTTCCTGCTTCAGTCTTATTTTATAAATAATACTCTAATGCTTAAAGCAAAGCAGCGCTGACTATTGTTCTCTTAGTCCTGAATTTGAAAATCAGACTTCTTATTTTTAGGTGACGGCAAGAGGGAAAGCAAAACCCAACTGAAATATAGAAATTGATTTTTTTTTCAATAATGCAAATCTTGTCGAGTAAATGTTTATTACCTGTTTTTAAATTTAAAAATGTATTTATATATACGTATGTTTACGAAATACATATACCTATGCATATTATAGAAATATATTTTTGTTTTGCTTTACAAGCCTAAAGTGGAGCAAACAACCATTTAACACCAATAATCAGCTATTTCAGATATGGAAACAAGTGCCTATCTTTTTGTAGCTAACAAACACTTTGATCATTACAGAGGGATAGAAAGTTGTATTTCTTCAAGGCCATCTACAATATGGAATTATTTTGGCTGTAAGGATAAACAATTACCCATGTAACTTAAATGAAAAAAAAATTAACTGTGTAGGTATAAGTGTGGAAATTTGTTCAGCTACAGTTGTCATTTTCCTTGATCATAAGCAAGCTTACTAGCAGCCAGCAATATACTTCTCCAATTAATAACAGCCCAAATAAGAATTAATATCAGTGTGCACATTTCAGAATGAAGAGTTGAAGAATCATGTTTTATCAAATAATGCCTTGTAAAAGGGGCATTGTCTGAGTCTAAGGCACACAGGGAAAGAGAGCTGAAATAAGGAAAAATCTGGTAACTTCTTTACATGTGGTACATTGTCAGAATGGGGTGTGTTTATCTAGAAGAATCTAGTAGTACACATGTAAGCTATCCTCGAATATTTGAAGTGTTGTCATATAGAAGAGGGAGCAAACAGAATGAGGACAAATGAGTTATTTGTGGTCTTAATAAATTATTCTACTTATTAAGAATAGACAGTATTCACACAGAATATATTATCTAGAGATACACTTAAAAGAAAACTTGATGATCATCTCTCAGAGGTGCTCTTCAATGATTTTTTTTTTGCAGGAAAATTGTACTAGATGACCTCTGGAATCACTTCCAGCTTGAAATCTTATGAGTTCGTTTTCTGCTATTATTCTGGCCATGAGAATTCTACTAAAGAATCTGTAGAACTTTTTCCAAGTCATATTTTGCAGATCACTGGTTCTGGTAGCTGTTAATAGGTGCTTTGATTAAAAAATATGACTGTAGTCAAATTAGCTTGGGGGCCATTATATATAATATGCTGTTCTTGGTGAATAAAAATGCACATTCGCGTAGCAAAAGTTCTGAGCTTTTTGTCAAAGATCCTGTTTAACTGGGAACAACCCAACACTCTCTGAACCTCATTTACTAGAGAGCGCTTTTCCAGTATACCTATTTGCAACCTGCAGTGTTCCTTGGAATATTAGTTTTGGAAAATAGCAATTAATATACAAAAAAAGCAACTTATTAACTCACAATGCATTTTGAACACATTTATAAATGTTAAATATTCAAATATTCATGTAGAGGAAAGATTCTTTCCTGGAAAGTTGCTTATCACAAAGACCCCCCTCCACCACAATGCCTGTCTTGTAAATACAAATCAATCGTGTATTTTAAGTGTTTTGTGTACATTTAACATTTTTTACTTATTTCTCATAAATGTCCAATTAACGTACCTAATTTCAGAGTTTCTGAGTGTAGGTAATTGTCACATTGTTTTCTCTATTGATTTGTATCTCTTTTATTAAAGTTATCTCAATTTTATCAAAATTGTAAGACTTACTTTTCTTTATACTTGTACCATTACTTTCATTTTTCTATTGTAAACTCAATTTTATGAAATAATAAATATAAAATGTATAAAATATTTAAATAATTACATGACACTGTTTAAAGATGAAAATGGTGACTCTATTGACATTGAACTGTTGTCTGGGAGACAGTGCCCCCATGTGATAACTCAAAATTCCCATTTATTGGCAATGTTAAACATTCAAATTTGTTGTAAAATATGTGGATGGAACTGTCAACACACAACAAGTAAATATTAAACACATTAAGTTTTGCCAATATACCATTAGAATTATATTGAGTTATTACCTTAATTACAAACATATAAATTGAAGGCTGGTTATATCAGCCACATAAATATAGATTAAAAGAATTTATTGCTTCATTTATGATTTTTATCTTTTTTTCCCTCTGGTTGTCCTTCTCTGGATACATTCTCAGAGTTTACAAATGTGCTTAAGTCATCTCATCTTAAAAAATTATTTCAATAATTCTCTCATAATCTCATAATTCTATATGTATTCTTTTTCATCACTCTTGAACTCTAAAGGGATATTTAAACTTATCATTATTGGAAAAGTTAATTCTTTCCTCCATTATGCCTTATTTTAATTATTTTTATCCACTGACCTTCCTTATTATGAAAATAGAAGCTTCCTTATTATGAAAATAGAAACTTATTATGAAAATAAATAAGGATCATGTTTTGTTTCTTGCATTTCCAGTTTAACAAGACAGTAATGTTTGTTGAACGAATGAATGTTCAATTGAAGGGAGCGCCATGTTCTCCTTTTTTCCCAGGGTCTAGCTAAGACTTGGATACATTGCTGAGCGTTCATGTTTTTTTGATTAATTTTCACAAGGTAAGAATTCACATATGATTCATTTTTATATACCGTCTTATCATCCCCGTTACTCTATGCACATAGTATGCATTCAATCATATTTATTGAATAAAAGAATGAAGAAATTATTAGTGTAATCTATATTTGGTGCTTCCATTTATCATTATTGAAGCCATGCTGGGACCCTGAAAACTTAGTTCTCTTCACACTCTATTTAAAAATATTTCCTTTCAAAAAGTCACAGTAATCTCACAG
Source organism: Macaca nemestrina (assembly GCF_043159975.1). Lineage (NCBI taxonomy): Eukaryota > Metazoa > Chordata > Mammalia > Primates > Cercopithecidae > Macaca > Macaca nemestrina. The sequence continues at coordinate 125,044,723 of NC_092134.1, read as the reverse complement.
TTCTCGATACCAATCATTTACCATGTATAACACAGCTAATAAACCATTCTTGCAATCATTTATGGCTTCCAAGAAAATGTACTCTTCTGGTTAACTTTCTGCTACCTACATGTACATACATTATGCTGTTTATTTACCTGTCTTGCTTTCTATGTATCTTTGGAAATTTTATCAAACCTTAAATTTAAATGACAGTCCCTCTTGTTACCATCCTTCTACACTTCATTCCCATAAAACCACCTACCTCCAGGACACCTTCTACAGCACAAGAGTGTAGGGTCTTAAAGTGTTTAAAATCAAAATTTCCAATATACGTTCACTATGTTCTTCTGTTGAAGTTCTTTGATTAATATAGGTAGCAATATTATTTCACTCACTAGAAAAGGCTCTTTGGCTTTTTCCATTATTCATTAATCCAGCTGATATTTCTTGAGTGCCTACTATGTTCTAGACACTGTCCTTCTATGTCTTCCCCATTAGCATATATGCTCTATGAGGACAAGGACTTGTTTTGCTCAGTGTTGCAGTTCTAGCACAATTCCCTGTCCTAATGGAGCTTATATGCTCATGGGGGAGACATACAATGGACGTGTAACAAGTAAATATAACAAATGAGTGAGGACAAGGGCTATGGAGAAAAGTAAAGCAAGATAAGAGAACTAGGATGTCATGCTGGAGATTGCCAGTTTATTTAGGGAGTCAGGAAAGATCTCTTGGATAAGGTGACATTTCTGCAGAGACCTGAATAAATAAGTGAGGAAAACATGTGGTTAAGTGAATATGCAGGGAAAGTAGTCTAGGTAGAGGGAAGGGTGAGTGCAAAGTTCCTAGTCTGTGTTGCATGCTCAGGAACAGCAAGGAGGAAGAGCAAGTGGGCAGAGTAGGGAGGAGAAGAAGTATGAAGGAAGATCGGAGAAGTAGAAGGGGCTAAGTTATACAGGTCTTCATAGGCCATTGTGAGGACATTGAATTTTAGTCTGGGTGAGATAAGAAGTTCTGTAGAAGCTTTTAAGCGAAGTTGTGATTCACTGGTTTCAACTGCTGGGTTGAAGGTAAACAACAGGAAGATAAAAGTAAAAGTAGTTTAGGAATAATAGTGATAATCCAGGAGAGATATGATCATGGCTTCGATGAGGGAGGTGTCTGTGGAGATGGCAAGAAGTGGCCAGATTTTTAATTTCTTTTGAATGTAAAGGATTTTGCTGTTAAATCTGGTATGCAGTGTGAGAGAAAACATAAAGTCGAGACCAAGTGTAGTCCTCAGCTGCTGAATAGTGTGGCTAATAATGCTGTGCTGTATACAACCGCAGGTCAGGTAAGCCTGGAGGCAGCCCCACTCAGTGTAAGATGACTATTAAGCACCTAGTGGACATGCAGGGTGAAAGCCTGGGCTTAGGAGTCAATAGTTCAGTTCAGCATAAAATTATGGGAGATGGTCTTAAAAGCATGAGACTGACTGAGATTTCCTTTTCTTCTATTGCTTCAATGCTACATCTATACAATCTCTTTTATATGTTTTCATTACTTCTTCATTTTAAATGCCATTATCCTAATCCAAGATCTCACAATCTCTTTACTGAACTTGTGCAAAAACTTTAGTCTTTTATCTCTGATATCCTTCCATCTCCACTCTATCTTACCTATCTTATATTTTCTCAGATTAATCTTTCTAAATCACAACTCTTATGGCTCTCTATTGCACAAAATGTTCACTGGTTCCTATATTCAGAGGCACATCCAAAAATCTTAATTTTCCATAATCTGTGACCAACCTATTATTTCCTACTTTCTCTCATATACTTAGTTGACCATTAAGCAACATGGATTTAAACTGTATGAGTCCACTTATATGGGAATTGTTTTCAATAAATACGTCAGAATAAATTTTGGAGATTTGTAATAATTTGAAAAAGTTTGCATATAAACCTTATAGCCCAGACATATGGAAAAAAATTAAGAAAAGTTAGGTATGCATAACATACATGTAGATATTAGTCTATTTTTATTATTTACTGCCGTAGAATACACATAAATGTGTTATAAGAAATTAAAATTTATCAAGGCTTATATGAACACAAGATCTACATGGTGTTGTTTGCATGCCAGAGAAATGTAAACAAACATAAAGATGAAGTATTAAATCCTAACTGCACAAAATTAACTATATTACATACTGTACTACGGTAATAATTTTGCAAACAATTCCTGTTGCTATTGTGGTGAGCTCTAGTGCTGTATTACACGAACCATCTCTGAGTGAGCGATTTGTCTCTCCACTGAATTGTGTATTACAGTAAATAGTGATCTTTCATGGGTCTCATGGATTATGGTGCTTAATGCAATACCATACACCTTGAATAACACCATAGGACCCATATACAAAGTCCTACGAGTGATGCTGGAGATGCTCCCAAGAGGCTAAATAAGTCTTGACAATACAAGGAAAAAAAATTAAATTTATTGCTATGTACCATAGATTGAGGTCTGTGGCTATGGTTGCCTGCCATTTCAGAAGGATGATTCATCCTGTAAACAAACAAAAACTTACAGTATCCAAAATACAGTACAGGACTTCAGATGCAATTTCTCTTCCTTATAATTGTCTTACTAACATTTTCTTTTCTCTAGCTTACTTTATTGTAAGAATACATTATATACATACAAAATATGTGTTAATCAGCTGTTTATGTTATTTGTAAGGTTTCTGTTCAATAGTAGGTTATTAGTGGTTATGTTTTGGAGAAGTCAAAAGTTGTAGGTGGATTTTTGACTAACTGTGGTCAGTACGGAAATCCCCATGTTGTTCAAGGGTGAACTGTGTACATTTTATTCAAGCTAATTTGTTCATCATTTCGTAAAACCAAAACATCTGCCCTCAAGTACCTTATTTCTACAGATACAAATCTTACATGTTATACTCTGCTTTCCTGAAAACATCTTCTAGATAAATCTTTCCTAATATACCCATGAAATAAGTGTCTCCATGTAACCTCCCAAAGTACACTACTTACAGGAATATAAATTTTCTTCTTTGTGTTATTCTTAAGTGTGCATGTATGTGTGCACCTGTGAATATTTTATCTATTCTAATATATATAATACACCTTTATTTATGCTTTATATATTTATATCTTATACCCCTTTAAAGAGATACTAATTTATCAAAACAAGCCCCAGAGTCTCTAGCATTGTGTCTTGCATCTAGTGGGTACCCTATAAACATTTTATGAATGAATGGAGCCTTCAGTTGATTTAGTCATGAAAAACTTCATAACGAAAAGGAATTTGAATCCAGGTTTTTATAAAATGAGGAATATCAAATAGTGGAAAAAGATAAGCTGGGAATTGTAGGTGGGAAGAGCTTCATGTTAAGATTAGTATTTCCATAAATACATACCTAATCTGTGAATGGTATTAGGCGGGTTTGCTTAAGCTGTAGAAAGACATATGTTGGGGAGCCTGAGAAATGTGGTTAGTGGTCCATGTTTGAGCTGGTGAAAGAATAAGTCAAAATAGCTGGATTTCAGAAGGTTGATAATAGGAACCCCTTATAGGTATTGCAGAAGGAGCACAGCCTGATGAAAGTGGAAATTGAGAAAGATTATTTTAAAATTAGAATATTTTTAAATATTACCTTTACTGATGATTATCTCTCATGACCTAAAAGGTCAAAATTTATTGCCTTATTTTATGCCTAAATTCTTACCGGGCACTATTGAAAACACACACATGTTTTTATATAGTAACATATTCAACATAATATAATCTCAATAATAGATAAAATTAAAAATAATGTCATTTGCTCTTATGCATGTATGGGTTCACATTCCCAAGGCATATGACAGACGACAAGGGAATAATCCATAGTTTGATTTCATGGGCAAGTTAGAGCACCAACATACATGTTACCTTTAAGACATAAAGACCCCCGAATATTTTATTTTTTTGGATTACTTTTTTCCACGACTTAAATACAGTCATCAACCAGAAGAAAGAGAACATTTGGTTTGCAGAATAGAGCATCTTAATATGGCAAGTCGTGATGAAAAACTCTATGGAAACCAAATCCTTGTGGGTGATATGGCCTCAAATAAGGACATTTTTGAAACATAGAGTTTTTGTGCTGGATTGCTTTTCCCAGAAGCACCCAGCTGAGGAACACCCCTGAAAGATTCAAAGCATGTATTTTAAGGATGTTGAATAACTATGAGGGTAGCAAGCACTTCTCACTTGGATTTGTTCAACTTTTGAATTGATCTAATAGGCTATGAACATTTCTTCATACTTGTCATCTCCTTCCTTTACAGGGTCATAGGCAGGATTAATGAAATAACTTTCTAAAAGAGATTGAGCTCCGTCACAGAAAATGGCTAAATAGAGAACAGTGTTTTTGTTGTGATAGATTATGTAAGAATGAGCACGGGACAAGTTTTGCAATTTAACCTATTTTGAAGAAAAATGACAAAATAGAGCTTGATTCTTTTTGAATAAAGATTTATGTTGGTGTGACTATCTCAAAAAGGACATTGAGCATTTAATTTTCCCATACTCTGAAATAATTTAGTTATTCACTGTATAATTTTAAATCAAGCCACATAGTACAATGTGTTAAAAGAGGTTGCCACACTGTAGTCCCTGGGCCAAATCTTGCCGTCCTGAAAAATTTCGCTGTCAGTTTGTGTAAAGTTTTATTGGAACACAGTCAGATCCCTTTTTTACGTATTGTTTATGGTTGCTTTTGCGGTACATTATGAGTAGTTTAACAGTTACGACAGAGACAGCATGGCCTACAAAACTTGAGATATTTACTATTTGGCCCTTTAGAGAAAAATTTTGCAGAGCCCTGATTTGTAGCAGGGTGTTTTCATATGACAGCCAAGAGTTAAGCATTCGCATATTCTTAAGTGCGCACGTATGTGTGCACCTGTGAATATTTTATCTATTCTAATACATGTATAAAACACCTTTATTTGTGCTTTATCTATTTATCCCTTATACCCCTTTAAAGAGATTTTCTGCAAATTTCTTATTAACTCTAAAACTCAATTTATTCATCTGTAATAATATCTGTCTGGTAAGATTTTTGGTAAAGAATAAATTATAGGAGCTTATAATAACTCTTAACACAGTGTCTAGGAAGTAATAGAAGACTGACATGAAGTAGTTGTTGTTGTTCTGTAATTCCTACTTAATAAGCAGATGGAGCACTGCCATTCCTAGGCATGTACTTTAAAATACTGTTTTGTATGTGCTCAGATGTGGTTTCCTCGAGCTCATTATTTAGTGGTCCCAATATCCATGTAGGACTCTAGTTTTAACATGCAACCCTGGAAAAAGAGTCTTCTCACCCAGCCAAGCAAAGATAATGGCAGGTGAGGATTGTGAAACTTGTTAGTGACAATGACCCTCTATTGAAGGTAAGGACAGAGGGGTGTTAAATAATTGGGGTAAAACTGACCAAAAAAAAAAAAAAAAAAAGCACGGCATCAGGAAATACCGTTTTGTCAGTGCAACTTCAAATAAATGCAAAGATAAAATATTTTGATAACAGTAGTTAATATGAAGTGGGAAGTAAATTTTGAGACATTCTGCAAACACACACAAGTGTAAATGGATTAAGTGGTGTATATAGAATACATAAGAGACTAGAGTGTTAAAGGCTGAGCATTGAGGCAGTGGGCATAGTGCATGAAATAAACTTCAAAGATACTAGGCATTTATATTTGGGATCTACCTATGAGAATTCTCCCAGTAAAAAAGCAGAGTTGGAAGTGTTTCTGGATATTTTTTTAAGCATTAGAAAGAAGTGAGTTGAACTTTGAAATAGCTACATACGCTATACTCTAAGGAACATACGACAGACCTTCAGTGAGTGTGCCTCGAGCATTTTGATTTGAAGAAATAGTGAACTGAGTTCATGTGGGGCTTTGGATTGTTGGAATTTTTGTCTTGCTTACAAAAGAACTAATAGTTGTTGCTTAAAAAATAAATAACTGGTCCTCTTTGATATATTGAATTTATACTGTTTAAAAAGGAGGAAGATGTCATCAGTTTGCTAGATTGTTTAATACAGAAATCCATCTATATTCAAATGTAGAGTTTATGTCAATAGAAGCTCTCCCTGTTATATTTTCTTTCCACTGCATGAGGGAAAAGACTGCCTTTATTTCATTTATTTCTATATTCCTAGTGCCTAGCACATATGGTGCAATCAACAAATGTCTGGTGAATATGGATGAACGAATGCATGAAATCCTTGAGAACAATCAAGACTCGGAGATGATATGTTAAGAATTCTCGCCAAGAAGGAAGGCACAGCGAAGTACATCATTTGAAAAGATTTTGATGCTTCTGATAACTTTTAGGAGGAGACCTCACAATCCAAATCTATGTCCAGATAACATACCAGACATGTTTGTTTTAGGCAGCAGTTAGACAAAAGAAGCCTGAATTTAGGGAGATCCATGACTCACGAGGAGAGTAAACAGTGAACTAAACACATTATCCAACTGACCGTGGATTTCGCAGAAACAAGGTATTGGACTGCTAAGACAGACTATCTAAAAATGAAAGGATTAAGTCAAGAAGACAAAATTGAATGCTTATTGACCAATTCAAGCCCACGAGTACCTATTTGGCATAGAGCAATACATGATTTTTTTTTCTTTTTTATTAGGAGAGAGATCCTATTATTCTCCCAGGTTGAGTTTTTATTAGTTTTAGAATTGATAAGATTGAGCTTATTCTTGGCGAATTTTAGAGTATTTCAAAATGGTTCATTTTCCCCTCCTGCCAGAAGCATGAGGGGATTTTTCTTTAATAATTATGAGAACCTGGTTGAGCTCCTAGACCAATAGCTCACAAAATCTCACAAAATTGTGAGGGCTCTCCATGACTGGATACCCCTGGAATTTTCGGCTCTAAGATTTGTCCACACTGAACCTCTAGTAATTCATCAGTTATAGTTCAGTTTTACTTACCGTGGCATTGGTTCCCACAGTGTTTTCCACTTCTGAGTCTCTACTCTGGTAATTAATTGGTGACTTCCTGTATTAACCTGTTTACTCTGGGGGGTGCAGGGGTGGGTAGCAGTTTGTCCTATGTCCTCCCCCTCATTTTGAATCCAAATAAGTTGTTGATTTTTTAGTTTGTTCAGTGATTTATTTGTTAGGATGGAGTGGCAATTTCCAAACGCCTTACAAATGGAAACTTCCTGGCAGATTTTGTGTCATCACAACTAAACAGGAACAGGAACATGACACAGTTAGAAACTGGGACAGATATGTTATCTTACATGTTTATCCCAATCAAGACTTAAACCTGAATTGGTACAGTCTATTAATCAATATGCAAAAAAAGATAGTCATGTTGAAGCATGAAGGTAATTAGAAATATTTTTGCCCTTTCCTCTAAAGAAGTAATTGTCCAGACTAGATTTGTTAAATAAATGCTAATTATAATCACTCATAAAAAATATTTATTCATCAAGCACTTTATGTCTGCTGGCTCCTGGACCTATTATTAAGATGGAAAGATGAATAAGACCCAATGATGAGGAGTGAGCTAGGATATTGATTCAACCTTCCTGCTGAGGACACCTAGACTGTCTAAATGAAACATTAAAAAAATTCTTAATGGCATCAAAGAGCTAATAAAACAGTTAAGAATGATGAGACCAATATTTGAGGAGAAAATAATCCAGGAAGTAAACCCGGCATTTGGACCCCTTCTCCCCTTCTTATCACAGAATTAGTTACCAAATCTGGAAACGCTAACTGAAAGATTGAAAAGCTGACAAGAAATGTTTGATGGATGTGCCTAACGAGTAAGATTAAACACAATGTACATCAGCGTTTGCAGGAAATGAAGCATACTTTGAAATGACTCGGTTAATGAAATCAGAATGAAGTTTTCCTGGATTGCTAGTTTCAGTAATTACCTGACTGCAGCAATTTTAGAGCACTCTAAAAGAAGACAACACATCAACATCATCCTAGGACTCCAAGTGTTATGTGTTTGTGCGTGTCGGGGGGTGTTTTACAATTTTTATATACCACATCTGACAGTCAACAGTAACCAAGCAAATAAGGAGACAAGATCAGATGAATGAAAGGTAAGAAAAACATTCAACAATAGAATAGGTAAGAAAAACATTCAACAATAGAAAAATACCCAGATAGCACTTCAGAGACACATAATTAAAAATGAATGTTCAGGCTGGGTGTAGTGGCTCATGCCTATAATCCTATAATCCCAGCACTTTGGAAGGCTGAGGGGGGGTGGATCACTTGAGGTCAGGAGTTCAAGACCAGCCTGGCTAACATGGTGAAACTCTGTCTCTGCTAAAAAACACAAAAATTAGACAGGCATGATGGTTCATGCCTGTAGTCCCAGCTACTCAGGAGGCTGAGGCAGGAGAATTGCTTGAACCTGGGAGGCGGAGGTTGTAGGGAGCAGAGATGGCATCACTGCACTCCAGCCTGGGTGATAGAGCAAGACTCTGTCTCACAAAAAAAAAAAAAAAAAAAAAAAAAAAAAAAAAAGAAAAAAAAAAAAAACACGCTCAGGGAAATAAAGGGTAGAATTTGAATTTTGGCAGAGAACACAACATTAAAATAAGGAACTAAATTAATATTCTAGAGTGTAGACTCCTGAGATGGTGGTGTGAGGAAGTCCATAGACCCATCTTTCATTGAAGTTTTACTGGTGAAATTAAAAACGAAACCCAACCATTTACAATTACGAAGATTGTCTTGAAGGCATACAGTAAATGAAGTAGTTACTTAAGAACATGTACTAAATATCAATATGAGTAGTGATAGTCTGTGACACTTGAGTCCCAACATGTTCCCTTCCCCTATCCCCAGCACAGTGTGATAGAAATTCTAATCTGTGTGGCTATAGCTAAGAATACAGGATTCCCTATTCTCTGGCTTAGTATTGTCTTACAGTATTCTCCTAAAAAAGTTTCACGAAGCAATAGCTTCTCAGTATTTCTTATCCTTTCCATCTCTGTGTTGCAAAAGCGGCTGGGAATTGTGGAACTCTCTTCCTCCATCTAGCACCATTAATGGGATAGAATCTCTGTCTCAGGCACAGCAGGGCAAGAATACTGGGTACTGCATTGCCCTGCCCTCCACTTGTTCTTGAAATTTAGGTTTCATACTTGAAAAAGCAACATGAGAAGACCAAAAGGTAATGTATTTTCAGCACCCAGCTCATAAATCAGGCACGCCTATCTGAGAGAAGTAGGCCACTGTCCATGCCCACAGCTCTGGAGAAATGGCACAGAGGTTTTTCCTAGGAAGAGAAAGCTCCGTAGCTATCCTCAAGGGTATTGACTTTATTTGGAAAGGAGCATAAGTAAGTTCAAACTTAAGGGTGCTGTTGAAAACAATGGAGGTTTTCTTGTCAAGCAATTAAGAAATGTGCAGTAGCCTCATGAGAACAAGTTAGCTAACCCATAGACTAACTAGATATTTCAAAATAAAGTTCATCAAAGGAGATGGCTAAGATGAGCCCTCATGAAGTAAGAACAAGTTCCAAACACTTGTGGCAAAGATGAACCTAAAGGGACAAGCATTAAATTGGAACAGACTCAGGAGCAATTTATGCCCCCAAAGCCTTGTTGAAAACAGTAGAGCAATCATCTGGTGTTTAGTGGAAGCAAACAGATTAGGATAAAACCAACAGAGACACACGGCTTAATAGAGAAATCCCATAAAGAGACAGTCCAAGAGGGCAATGATAAAAGTACTGTCATCGCAGGGTGACTGTGCGCATGCTCAAGGCTGTGCCCTCTCTCTGAGAAGAGCTTTGCAATTTTTATATACCACGTCTGACACTCAGTCAAAAGTAACAAGCAAATGAGGAGGCAAGATTACATGAATGAAAGGCAAGAAAAACATCAGAGTCTATACACGGCAGGGCAAATAGACATCACTAAAATCATCCACTCACATCACTAAACAGAGAAACAAAAAACTTGGATAGTAGGAGAGGGGAGGATCACTATCCAATATTGCTACAAAATATTATCTAAAATGATCAATTTTCAAAAAGAATTACAAGACATGCAGAAATAGTAAAGTGTAATGTTTACACAGGAAAAAAAATGCAGGCAACAAAAATGCCTCTGAGAGAATTTAGAAAGAATAGAGATGTGAGGCAAAGACTTTAAAACAGCTATTATAAACATGTTCACAGAACTAAAGGAAACTATTCTTAAAGAAGTAAAAGAAAGTATGATGACATTATTTCATCAACTAGATTATAATAATAAAGAGGTAAAGTTTATTTTAAAAAGCAGTGAAAATTATGAAGTCAAAAATTTAAATAAGTAAAATGAAAAATTTACTAGAAGTGCTCAACAGATTTGTGATGCTAAAGTTACTCAACTTGAACAGATTGATAGAAATTAAATATTCTGAAGATCAGAAAAAGAATAAAGAAAATAGAACACAACCAGGAGTGGTGGCTCACATCTGTAATCCTAGCACTTTGGGAAGCTGAAGCAGGCAGATTACCTGAGCTCACGAGTTTGAGACCAGCCTGGGCAACATGGTGAAACCCCATCTCTATTAAAAATACAAAAAATTAGCCAAGTGTGGTGATGGGCGCCTGTAATCCCAACTAGTCGGGAGGGTGAGGCACAAAAATTGCTTGAGCCCAGGAGGTGGAGTTTGCAGTGAACCAAGATCGCTCCACTGTACTCCAGCTGGGGTGACACAGGGAGACTCAGCCTCAAAAAAGATAAAATAAATAAATAAGTAAGTAAATAAATAAATAATAGAACAAAACTTTGAAGAAATATAGAACATGAATAAACATACAACCATACACATATGGCAGCACCAGAAAGAAAGAGAAAATATCAGAAAATATATTAAAGAAATAATGTCTGAAAGCTCCCCAAATTCAATAAAAAAATATTCATCTGTGCATCCAAGAAGCTTAACAAAAGTCAAATAGAATAAACACAGAGACCAACACCCAGACATCTCACATACAAATGTTGAGGAATAAAGACAAAGAGATAAATTTTAAAAGCAACCAGAGAAAAAACAACTCATTATACACAAGAAAACTGCAATAAGTACAACATCAGACTTCTCATCTAAAACAATGGAAAAGAAAAGCTAGTGGGGTAGTATATTCATGGTGCTAAAAGAAAATAAATATTGTCATCAAGAATCACATATTGAGCAAAATTGTCTTTTAAAAATAAGGATAAAACTGACATTCCTAGAAAAACAAAAAATGATTTTTTTTTGTTTGCCATCAGGTCTGCCTCATAAGTAATACTAAAAAACTTTCTAGGTTAAAATAAGTAATTCTAGAAAGTAATTCAAATCCACATGAAAAAACAAAAACCTACAACAAAAGGAATTATGTACGTAATTATCTAACACAGTTTAATTACATATTTCTTCTCTTCTATTATTTAAAAAACAACGGTACAAAACAGTGTAAATACAATTGTACACTGTTTCTTTAACACACACAAATGTAATATATTTGGTGATAATAGCAAAAAGGAGGCAGAAGGAGGCAAAGTTTTATCGGAGAAAGTAGATGATAGTAGATAAATCCATAGAAACAAATAAAGAAGAGGTAAATAAAAAGATTATTACAATGAACTTTGTTAGGCAGGAATCTAGACCCAACATGGCGGCATTACCCAGCGTAGCAGGCCTTTTGTTAAAGACTCCCTTCAGCCTTGTACACACCTGGGGGCTTGGGCAACCACACTCCCCCACGACCTGCAGCTCACCTGCATTCCACAAGTTCGTAAACAGCAGTTTCGGTTGACAGTTTCCAAAGACCCCTTCCTCATGACCCTTACTCAACTCCTGCCCTAGTAGTTTCAAGACCCCCCAGGCCCTGTTTGCACAACCAGCTTCCCCACCTCTCGGGCTATAAAAAGCCACTACCCTCCTCCCTCAGTGCGACTTCCTCGGCCCATGCCTTTGGACCGAGGAACCTCGCCCGCAAGCCCTAATAAAAGGCTATTCTCACTGCCATTTGCCTTCTGTCTTCATTCCCGGTTTGGCTCCAGCCTCAGTTTACCTTTACAAACTTTATGAACATGAAGTTGCTCCCCTTTCTCCCAGCTTCTTCAAACAACATACAATTATATAAAGTAATAGTTACAACAAGCTGTTTTTTGGCATAGCAAATAGACAGATATAATATGTATAATAATAGCAGCACAATAAAGGGGAAGAAGATATTTCCTACCTACCCCTCGACTTAAGATACAATAAATCAGAAATAGATCTGGTAAGTCAAGATATATGTATTATAAGCTCTTGAGTGAACAATAAGTAAAAAATGTAATACAAAATCAGTAAAGAAATTTAAACATTACACCAGAAAATATTCACATAATGCAAAAGAAATCAGTAATGGAAAAATAGGGAACAAAGTAGACAGACATATTGAAACAAAACAAAATTGATGTATAGACAAGTATATTAATAATACCATTAATATGAATTAAGTAATCCAATAAAAAGAGACTGCAAGACTACATAAAAATACAAAATCTGACTATGTGTTGGTTATAGAGAAACAGGTTGATGATACAAACATATTGAAAGTAAAAGGATCAAAAAGACTTACATTGCAAAAAAGCAACCGTAAGAAAGTAAAGTGGCTTAGATACGCCATTCTTCATTATGTGCTTACTTCATATTGCATACCTGTATCAAAACATCTCATGTACCCTGCAAATATATACACCTACTACGTACCCACATAAATTATACATATAATAAAACATAAATTATACATATAATATAAACACATACAAGGAAAAGGAAGAGGCTATACTAATTAATCTCAGACAAAATACACTTTAAAATAAATAACATATTAGAAAAAAAGAGATAATTTGTAATGATAAAAGGATCCAACAATCAGGAAAATATGACAATTACAAACATATCTGCACCTAACAAGAGAGTTCCAAAATATATAAAACAATAACTGCAAAAATAAAGTAAGAAATCATTTATCAATAGTAATTGAGACTTCAATATCCTGCTTTCTGTAATGGATAGAACCATTAGGTAGAAGATAAACAAGGAAATAGAAACCTTAAATATTATACATCCACCAGGCCTAAGAGACGTCCATGGAACACTCCTTCTAACAACAGCTGCAGATACATTCTTCTCAAGGGTGAATGAAACGTTCAACTCAGTAGCATGTGTTAAGTCACTAAATAAGCCTCAATATCCCATGCTTGCTTACATGCAGTGTATTCTCCAACCATGATGCAATACATTAAAAAATAAAAAACAAAACAAATTTGAGAAATTCATACATAAAAATGAAATAACACACCTCTAAATAACCAATGCATCAAACAAAAAAATAGAAACTTAGAAAAATTTCTTTTTTATTAATAGAAGTGAAAATACCAACATACCAAAACTTATGGGATGCAGCTAAAGCAAGATTTAGATGGAAATTTATTACTGTAAGTGCCTCTATAAAAAAGAAAGACCTCATATCAATAGCTTCTTTCCAAATTAAGACACTGAAAAATTAAGAGCAAATGAAACCCCAAATCAGCAGAAGAAAAATAAATAAATAAATATTAAATGAAAATAAATAAAATAAAAAATAAGAAAAAAACAGAAAATTAACAAGACCAAAAATTAGTTGTCTGGAAACATCAACAAATTTAACAAATATCTAGATAGATTGACTAGGATGAGAAAAGAGAAGACTCAAATTGCTAAAAGCAGAAATGAAAGAGGAGACATCATTACTAATATTACAGAAATAAAAAGAAGTATAAAAAAATACTACAAACAAGTGTTTACCAAAAAATTAGATATGTAGGGGAAGTGGACAAATTCTCAAGCAGAAACTACCAAAATTTTCTTTATAATAAACAGAAAATCTGAATAAACCTATTACAAGAGACAAGATCAGTGACCACAAATCTCCCAAAAAGGAGAACCCTTTGTTCAAATTGCTTCATGCATGGTTTTTACCAAACATTTAAACATGGTTAATACCAATTACTCACAAACTCTTTCAAAAAAAAAAAGAAAAAAAAAAAAAAAGAACAGAGATTTATCAAGTCATCTTATGAGGCTAGTATTAACCTGGCACCAAAACCAAAGAAAGCTATCATAAGTAAAGAAAACCACAGACCAATTTTCCTTGTTATTATAGACACAAAACTCCTCAAAGGAAGCCAAATTCAGTAATACAAACATAAATATACAGTATAATGAAGTAGGATTTACCCTAGGAAAGCAAGGTTAATTTAACATCCAAATGCCAATTAATATAAAACACCCTATCAATATTATAAAGGACATAAGCCACAAGATAATTTCAATAGATTTAGAGAACACATTTGACCAAATTCAACTTTTCATGATAAAAGCACTCAATAAACTAGAAAATTAAGGAAACTTCCTAAACATGTTAAAAGAATTATATGAAAAACCTATAGCCACCATCCTGCTTAATGATGAGAGACAACGCTTTACTCTAAAGATCAGAAGTAAAAAAGACAATGATGCTTGCTGTCAATTCTATTTAACATTGTACTGGTAGTGCAATCAAGGCAATTAAGAAAAATAAATAAAATGTGTTTGCATTTGAATGAAAGAAATAACACTATTTTCAGATGACATGAACCTGGATATGAAAAAATTCTAAGAAATTTACAAAAGATTAGAACCAATTATAAAATTTTGAACTAATAAATTAATTGAGAAATGTTGGAATGGTCAAGGTAAACATCTACAAATTAAGAAAATTATTTCACTTATGATAACTTCAAAAAGAATAAAATACTTAGAAATAAAATTAAGAGACGTGAGTGATATGAAAACTACAATGCATTGTTGAAAAAATTAAAAAGACATAAATAAGTGGAAAGACAAACTATATTTATGAATGGGAAGGCAATATTTTTAAGATGGAGATACTCTTCAAGTTGATCTACAGATTCAATGCACTCTTTATTGTATATTTCAAAATAGCTAGAAGAGAATATTTTAAATATTTCCAATGCAAAGTAATGATAAATAACTGAGGTGATGAATATCCAAAATACCCTCATTTGATCATTACATATTGTATACATGTATCAAAATATTACATGTATCTATAAATATATACATTATTATGTATTAATTAAAAATACAATAAATAAATGTTAAAAAGAATATAGAAAAACAAAAGCAAAACAAAATAAATCCAGGTTTTTTTTCCCAGAAATTGACAAGAGATACTATAATTAATAAGGAAATGTAAGAGGCCCAGAATGTAAAAAAATGATGTCAAATATGAAAATGTTTGAAAACTCATACATCCTTACTTCAAAACATACTACAAAACCACAGTAATCAAAATAATATGCTAACTGTAATGATAGTGAGACAGATTGATGAAACAAAATTCAAAGTACAGAAATTAATAATTATATTTATAGTTAATTGATTTTTTAAAAATTTTGTGAGTACACAGTAAGTGTATTTATGGGGTACATGACATATTTTGATAAAGACATACAATGTGTAATAATCACATCAGGGTAAATGGGGTATGCATCACTTTGAGCATTTATTATTTCTTCTTTTTTTCTTATCCTTCTAATCAATGGGAGGCATTTATCATTTCTTTAATGTTACAAATATTTAAATAATACCTTTTTGGTTATTTAAAAATATACAATTATTATTAACTTTAATCATCCTATTGTGCTATAAATTACTAGATTGTATTCATTCAATATAATGATATTTTTGTACCCATTAACCATCCCCACTTCCTCTACCACACTACCCTTCCCATCCTCTGGTAACCATCATTCTACCTTCTACCTCCATATGTTTAATTGTTTTAATTTTTAGCTTCCACATATGAGGGAGAACATGTGAAGTTTGTCTTTCTGTGTCTGGCTTATCTCACTTTACATAATGTCCTCCAGTTCCAGCTATGTTGTTGCAAACGACGGGATCTCATTCTTCTTTCTGGCTGGATAGTACTCCATTTGTATATGTATCACATCTTTATCTGTTAGTCTGTTGATGAACACTTGGTTGCTTCTGAATCTTGTTTATTGTAAACAGTACTGCAATAAATGTGGGGATATAGATATCTCTTCAATATACAGAAGTCCTTTCCTTTGGGCATATACCTCGTAGTGGAGTTGCTGGTTCATATGGTAGTTCTATTTTTAGTTTTTTGAGGAATATCCACACTGTTCTCCATAGTGGCTATACATTTCTACCAAGAGTGTATGAGGATTTCCCTTTGTCCATATCCTTGTCAACATTTATTATTGCCGGTCTTCTGGATAAAAGCCATTTTAGTCGGGGTAAGATGATATCTCCTTGTAGTTTTGATTTGCATTTCTCTAATAATCAATGATGGTGGGCACTTTTTAATATACCCACACTTTTTAATATACCCATTTGCCATTTGTATGTCTTCTTTTAAGAAATGTCTATTCAGATCTTTGGCATATTTGTTGATCAGTCTATTTGATTTTTTTTTCTATTGAGTTGTTTGAGCTCCTTATATATCCTGTCAGTTACTTCCTTGTCAGATGGAGAGTTTGCAGATATTTTCTCCCATTCTTTGGGTTGTCTCATCACTTCATTGATTGTTTCCTTTGCTATGCAGAAACTTTTTAATTTGATGTGATCCCATTTGTCAATTTTTGCTTCAGTTACCTGTGTTTTTGTGGTATTACTCAAGAAAGCTTTGCCCAGATTGATTTCCTAGAGAGTTTCCCCAATGTTTTCTTGTAGTATTTCATACTTTCAGGTTGTAGACTTAAGTCTTTAATCTACTTTGATTTGATTTTTTTATGGTGAGAGATAGGGGTGTAGTTTCATTCTTCTGCATATAGATATCCAGTTTTCCCAGAAAAATTGATTAAAGAGACTTGTCCTTTCCCCAAGGTATACTCTTGGCAACTTTGTCAAAAACGATTTTGCTGTAGATGTGTGGATTTATTTTTGTGTTTTCTATTCTGCTCCATTGGTCTATGTGTCTGTTTTTGTGCCAGTATCATGCTGTTTTGGTTACTATAGCTCTGTAATATTATTTGAAGTCAGATAATGTGATTTTCTTTTTTCTTGTGATGGCTTTGGCTATTCTGGGTCTTTTGTGGCTCCATATTAATGTTAGGATGATTTTTTCTATTTCAATGAAAAATATCATTGGTATTTTGATAGGGATTGCATTGAATCTGTGGATTGCTTTGGGTGATATGCACATTTTAACAATATTGATTTTTCTAATCCTTGAACTTGGCATATCCTTTCATATTTTGTGTCCTCTTCAATTTCTTTTTTTTTTTTTTTTAAATTTTATTTTTTTTTAAATTTATTTATTATTATACTTTAAGTTGTAGGGTACATGTGCATAACGTGCAGGTTTGTTACATATGTATACTTGTGCCATGTTGGTGTGCTGCACCCATCAACTCATCATTTACATCAGGTATAACTCCCAATGCAATCCCTCCCCCTCCCCCCTCCCCATGATAGGCCCCTGTGTGTGATGTTCCCCTTCCTGAGTCCAAGTGATCTCATTGTTCAGTTCCCACCTATGAGTGAGAACATGCGGTGTTTGGTTTTCTGTTCTTGTGATAGTTTGCTAAGAATGGTGGTTTCCAGCTGCATCCATGTCCCTACAAAGGATGCAAACTCATCCTTTTTGATGGCTGCATAGTATTCCATGGTGTATATGTGCCACATTTTCTGAATCCAATCTGTCACTGATGGACATTTGGGTTGATTCCAAGTCTTTGCTATTGTGAATAGTGCTGCAATAAACATACGTGTGCATGTGTCTTTATAGCAGCATAATTTATAATCCTTTGGGTATATACTCCTCTTCAATTTCTTTCATCAATGATTTATAGTTTCCACTGTAGCAATCTTTCACTTCTTTGGTGAAGTTTATCCATAGTTATTATAAATGGGATTACATTGTTGATACCTTTTTCAAATTGTTCATTGTTCAAATATATAAATGTGGCTGATTTTTCTATGTTGATTTTGTATCCTACAAATTTACTGAATTTGCTTATTAGTTCTAACAATTTTCTTGTGGAATCCTTAGGTTCTTTAAAATATAAGATGATATCATCTACAAACAAGAATAATTTGACTTATTTCTTTCCAATCTGGATTCCCTTTATTTCTTTGTCTTCTCTGATTGCTCTAGCTAGGACTTCCAGTACTGTGTTGAATAACAGTGGTAAAAGTGGGCATCCTTGTCATGTTCCAGATCCTAGAAAAAAGGCTTTTCATTTTTCCCCTTTCAGTATGATACTAGCTGTAGGTCTGTCATATATGGCTTTTATTGTATTAAGGTTTGTTCCTTCTACACCATTTGTAAGAGTTTTATCATGAAGGGATGTTGAATTTTATCAAATGCTTTTTTGGCATCAATTGAGGTAATATGGATTTTATTCATTCTGGTGATATATCACACTGATTGATTTGCATATGCTGAAACATCTTTACATCCTTGGGATAAATTATAGTTGGTGATAATGAATGATCTTTTTAATGTGTGACTGAAATTTGTTTGCTAGTATTTTGTCGAGGATTTTTGCATCAATGTTTATCAGGGATTTTAGACTGTATTTATCTTTTTTAATGTGTCTTTTTCTGGTTTTGTTATCAGAGTTGTACTGACCTAACAGAATTAGTTTGGAAATACTCTCTCCTCATCTGTGTTTTGGAATAGTTTGAGTAGAATTAGTATTAAGCTCTTCTTTAAATGTTTGGTAAAATTCAGCAGTGAAGTCATCAGGTCCTGGGCTTTGTTTGCCTGGAGACACTTAATTATGGCTTCAATTGCTGTTGGTCTATTCAGGTTCTGTATTTCTTCATGGTTCAATCTTGGTAGGTTGGATATGTCAAGGAATTTAATAAATTATTCCAGGCTTTCAAATTCATTGGCATATAGTTGCTCCTAGTAGTCTCTAATAATCTCTGGAATTTCTGTAGTATCAGTTACAATGTCTCCTTTTTCACCTTTGATTTTATTTATGAGAATTCTCTTGTTTTATCCTTGCATGCTGTATTAGTCAGGGTTCTGTAGAGGAACAAAACTAATAGTCAATATGTATATATAAATAATACATATTTATATATATTTATTAATAATTTATTAAGGAGTATTGACTCACACAATCACAAGGTAAAGTTGCACAATATGCCATCTGCAAGCTGAGGAGCAAGGAAGCCAGTCCAAGTCCCAGCATCACAAAAGTAGGAAAGCTGACAGTGCAGCCTTCAGTCTGTGGTCAAAGGCCCAGGAGTCCCAAAGCTGAAGAACCTGGAGTCTGATGTTCAGGGACAGGAAGCATCCAGCACAGGAGAAAGATGCAGGCAGAAGACTAAGCTGGTTTAGTCCTTCCACATTCCTCTGCCTGCTTTTATCCTAGCTGCACTGGCAGCTGATTAGATAGTGCCCACCCATGTTGAGTGTGTGTCTGCCTCTTCCAGTCCACTGACTCAGATGTTAGTCTCCTTTGGCAACACCCTCACAGACACACTCAAGACCAGTACTTTACGTTCTTCAATCCCATCAAGTTGACACCCAACATTAACCATCACATCTGGCAAATGGTTTGTTGATTTTCTTTAAATTTCCAAAAAAAAACAAGGTTTTGTTTTATTTATCTTTTTATTGTTTTCTTTGTTTCAATTTTATTTATTTCTGTTTTCATCTTTATTATTTTTCTTCTAATACTTTTGTATGTGGTTTTCTATTGCTTTTTAAATTCTTTAAGATGCATCATTAGGTTGTTTATTTGAAGCTTTTCTACTTTTTTATGTAGTCACTTATTGCTATAAACTTGCCTCTTAGTACTGCTTTTACTGTATCCCATAGGTTCTCGTGTGTTGCATTTTCATTTTCATTTATATCAAGAAATTTTTAAAATTTCTTCTTTTTTTATTTACCCACTGACCATCCAGCAGCATATTGTTTAGTTTACATGTGTTTGTATAGTCTCTAAAATTCCTGTTATTATTGCTTTCTATTTTTAATCCATATAGTCAGAGAAGACATTTTACAAAGCTGGAGGCATCACACTACCTGACTTCAAACTACACTACAATGCTACAGTAACCAAAACAGCATGGTACTGGTACCAAAACAGAGATATAGACCAATGGAACAGAACAGAGCCCTCAGAAATAATACCACACATCTACAACCATCTGATCTTTGACAAATCTGACAAAAACAAGAAATGGGGAAAGGATTCCCTATTTAATAAATGGTACTGTGAAAACTGGCTAGCCATATGTAGAAAGCTGAAACTGGATCCCTTCCTTACACCTTATACAAAAATTAATTCAAGATGCATTAAAGACTTAAATGTTAGACCTAAAAAATATTTTATAAGTTTTTTAAGACTGATGCTGGGACCATTCTCTCTATCCTTGAGAATGATCCATGTGCTGAGAAGAATAGAAATCTATTAGGACCATTTGGTCTATAGTGCAGATATGTCAAATGTTTGTTTGTTGACTTTCTGTCTGGGTGATCTGTCCAGTGCTGAAGTGGGGCGTTTAAGTCTCCAGCTATTATTGTATTAGAGTCTATTTTTCTGTTTAGCTCTAATAATATTTGTTTTATATATCTGGGTCCTCAAACATTGGGTACATATATAATTGTTATATCCTTGCTGAATTGACCCATTTATTATTATATACTGATTTCCATGTTTCTTTTTACAGGTTTTAACTTGAAATCTATTTTTTCTCTATGAGTATATGAACTCTTGCTTGTTTTTTTGGTTTTGATTTGCATGGAATAACTTTTTCCATCGTTTCTATTTTCAGTATATGTGTGTCTTTATAGGTGAAGTGTGTTTCATTAGGCAACAGATCATTGGGTTTTGTTTTTCTATCTATTCAGCCACTCTTTGTCTTTTGATTACAATTTACTTCATTTAAATTTGATTTCATTATTAATTAGTAGGAACTTATTCCTGCCATTTTCTTATTTGTTTTCTGGTCCTCTCTTTCTTTCCCTCTTTCTTCCTGTCTCCATTTTTGTGAAGGTAATTTGTTTTTCCTGTTGGTATGTTTAAATTTCTTGCTGTTTGTATTTTACGTCTGTTGTAGGTTTTCTGATCTGAGGTTACCATGAGGCTTGTAGATGTATTATATGTAATTATTTTCAATTCATGACCATTTACCACTGATTGTAAAAGGAAACACACAAACTAACAAATAAGCAAAGAGAAAACCAATAATAATTCTGCATTTTAACTTCACCTCCCCCTGCTTTTTAAACATCTTGTTGTTAATAGTCACATCTTATTATACTATGTTTTAAAAAGTTGTTTTAGTTATTATTTTTCATAAATTCATCTTTTAGCATTTCTCCTCAAAATATAAGTAGTTTAAAAACCACAATTACAATGTTATAATATTCTGTGCTTGTCTATGTACTTACTATTACAAGTGAGTTTTGTACTTTCAGGTGATTTCCTATTGCCTATTAGTGTCTTTTTCTTCCAGATTGAAAAACTTTCCTTAATATTTTTGTAGAACAGTTCTGGTATTGATAATATCCCTTAGCTTCTATAAGTCTAAGAAAGTCTTCATTTCTGCTTCATGTTTGAAGGATATTTTCACTGGATACACTATCCTAAGATAAAAATGTTTTTTCTTCAGCACTTTAAATATATTATTACACTCTCTCCTGGCCCATAAGGTTTCTACTGAGAAGTCTGTTGCCAGGCATATTGAAGTTCTTTTGTATATTACTTGTTTTTTTCTCTTACTGATTTTAGGATCTTTCTTTTTCCTTTGACTTTTGGGAGTTTGATTATTAAATGTCTTGTAGTAGCGCTATTTGGGTTAAATCTGCTTGGTATTCTATAACCTTCATATATTTGAATATTCATGTCCTTCTCTTGATTTGGAAAATCCCATGTTATTTTCCCTTTGATTAAAGTTTCTACCCCAATATATCCTTCTAAGTCCTTTTTAAGGCCAACAACTCTTAGATTTGCCCAATTTGAGGTTATTTTCTACAGGTTGTAGGCATGCTTTATTCCTTTTATTTCTTTTATCTCTTCTGTGTATTTTCAAACAGTCTGCCTTCAAGCTCACTAATTGTTTAGTTTGCTTCATCAATACACTGTTGAGAGACTGTGATGCATACTTCAGTGTATCAATCAAATTTTTTAGCTCTAGACTTTCTGCTACATTTTAAAAAATTATTTCAATCTCTGTTAAATTTCTCTAATAGAATTCTGAATTCCTTCTCCCTGTTGCCTTGAATATTATTGATCTTCCTGAAAGCATGCCTTTTGAGTTATCTGTTTGAAAGATCACTTATCTGTTATTCTGGGATTTATCACTGTTGCCTTAATTTCTTTATTTGGTGAGGTCATATTTTCCTGATGGTCTTGATGCTTGTGGATGTTCATTAAGTCTGGGTACTCAAGAGTAAGGTATTAATTGTAGTCTTCACAGTCTGGGATTTGCACTCATCTTTCTTGAAAAACTTTCCACGTATTCACAGAAAATTGAGTGTTGTGATCTAAGTCCTTAGTCACTGTAGCTGTATGTGCATTAGAGGGCACCCCAAACCCAGTAAAACTATGACTCTTGAAGACTTGTAGATGTTCCACCTTGGTGGTCTTGGATAAGATTTGAGAGAATTCCCTAGGCTACCAGACAGAGACTCTTGTTCTCTTCGCTTACTTTACCCCGAACAAATGGACTATATCTCTCCATGCTGAGTTTCCTGGAGCTGGGAAAAGATTGACACAAGCCCACCTGCAGCCACCACAACTGGGACTTTGCTGGGTCAGACTAGAAGCCAACAGAGCAGTGAGTCTTGGCCAAGATCTGTGGCAACCACTGCCTGATTACTACCAATTTCACTCAAGGCCCAAGGGCTCTTCAGTCAGAAGGTGGTGAATCCAGCCAGACTTGTGTCCTTCCATTCAGGTGGTGCACTCTCCCACAGCCCAAGGCAGGTCCAGAAATGTCATGCAGGAGCCAGGGTCTGGAGTCAGAAACCTTAGGAATCTACTTGGTGCTCTATTCTGCTGTGACTGAACTGGCACTCAAGCCATGAGACAATGACCTTTACACTCTTCTTTCTTCCTCCCTAAAGCAGGAGGAGTCTTTTCTGATGGCCTCCCCAGCCACAGACCCATATGAAGTGCTACCTGGCTACCACCAATGACAACTCAAAGCCCAAGATTTCTTCAGTCTGCTTGTGGTTAATACTGCCAGGCCTCGGACTCTCCCTGTAGGGCAGTGATCTCCCCTCTGGCCTTGGGCAAGTCCAGAAATGCCATCCAGGAGCCAAGTCCTGGAACTGGGGACTCTAAGAGCTCATATATTACTCTACCCTACTGTTACTGAACTGGTACACAGGCTGCAAGATGAAGTCCCCTTTACTTTTCTCTCTTCTTTTCTCAACAAGAGGAGTCTTCTCCCATGACTACAACAGCTGGGAATGTGTTGAGTTACACCTGCAGCCATCACAGCACTGGGTCTCACCCAAGACCCACAGTAAGTATTGCCTGGCTATCACTGGTGTTGATTCAAGGCTCAAGCTCTCTTTAATCAGCAGGTGATGAATCTTTCCAGAATTGGGTGGTGCCCTTCAAGGCACCATGTTCTCTTCAGATTCGTGGTGTGTTTAGAAATGTCATCAAGGAACTAGGGCCTGGAATAGGAGCCTCAGGACTCTGCCTCATGCTGTATTCTACTGTGGCTGAGCTGGTGTCCAAATTGCAAGACAAAGTTATTTTTACACTATACTTTCCTCTCCTTAAGCAGAAAGAAAGAGTCTCTTCTGGAACTATGAGCTCCACTGCCTGGGGTTGGGGGACAGGTGACACAAGTACTCCCTTGCCTGTCCCAGGTTGTATATCTCACTAATTTTTATGCACCCCAATTTCACTGCTCCTGAGCCCAGTAGAGCACAAAGACTTTCCCCAAAATTGCAGTCTTTGTGCCCTAGACTGCCTTTTGCATTTATTTAGAACCCCAGGGAACTTCAGCTCATAGTGGTGGAGCTAGCTGGAACTCAAGTTCTAAACACTGAGATGGATGATTCCCCTGTAGCCAGGGCTTGGATAAATGGTCCTTTTAGAGGGCTGACCAAATGCTGCCCTGTGTTGCTTTCCACTGTGACAGACAGCATTGATTTCCAAGTCATGGTCCCACAATAACTGCTCTCTCCCTCCCCAAAGCAAACAGATTCTATCTCTGTGCCACACAGCCACTGCTGGAGTATGGGAGAAGGGTGTTGTTGGCAATTCAAGACTGTCTTTCTTACCTTCTTTGGTGCCTTTCTTTGCTTTGCTGTTAAAACCAGGTACTGTGATCACTCACCTGATTTTTGGTCCTTATGAAGGTGGTTTCTTGTGTGAATAGTTGTTCAATTTGGTGTTCCTGTGGGAGCAATTGCTGCAGAATTCTATTTAGCCATCTTGCTCCACCTCTGTCTATTAAATGATTTTTATAAGGTGTTAAGTCAACCTAATGGGTAAAGAATAGTCTTTTTAACAAATGATTCTGGTACAACTAAATACGTTTATCAAAAAGAAAGAAAAAAAAGAAAATACATTTATCAAAAAGAAAGAACCTCCACCTCTTACCATACATATAAATTAACTCAAAATGTATAAACAACCTGCATGTAAAAACTCAAACTGTAACAATCTTAGAAGAAAACATAAGCATATATCTTCTTGACCTTATATTAATAAATGGTTTCTCATATGTGACACCAAAAGCTTAAGGAAACAAAATAAAAAACAAATAAATTGAACTTCATCAAAATTAAAAAAAAAACTTTTGTGCTTCAGAGTATACCATCAATAAGTTAAACAGACTGTTCACTGATTGAGAGAAAATATTTGCAAATTATATATCTGATAAAGGACTTTTACCCAGAATATGTGTGTCCGTGTGTGTGTGTGGGTGTGTATTTGTGTGTGTGTGCATGCATGTGTGTATGTGTTTAAAGCTCTTAAAACTCCACATTAGGAAGATGAAATTCCCAATTGAAAAATGAACAAAGGATCTAAACAGACCTTTCTCCAAAAATGATATAGAAATAGTAAGTACATGACAGTACGTTCAACATTATTATTTATTAGAGAACAAAAATCAAAATCTCAATGAGATACCACTTCACATGTCCTAGGAGGGCAATAATGAAAATGTCAAATGATAGCAAGTTTTGTCAAAGATGCAAAGAAATTGGAGCCTCATATGCTGCTGGTGCGAATGTAAAATAGTGCAGCCATTTTGGAAAACAGTCTGGCAGTTTCTCCAAAATATCCAGTTACCATATGGCCAAGCAATTCTATGCCTAATTATATACTCAAAGGAAATTAAGACTTATGTTCACATAAAAACTTTTGTACAAAAATGTTCATAAAAACATTATTCATAATAACCAAAAATAAAAACAACCCAAATTTACATCAACTGATGAATGAATAAGGAAATGAGATATATCCATACAATGAACTATTACAGAGCAATAAAAAAAAAATAAAGTACCAATGCATGTTACAACATGAGTAAACCTTGAAAATATGTGAAGAAGGCCATCACGAAAGACTACATACTGTATAATTCCCTGTGTAGAAAATATCCAGAAAAGGCAAATCTATAGAGGCATAAAATAGATTAAGTGATTAGCAGGGCTGCAGGAGGTAGAGGAAAATGAAGAGTGATTGCTAGTGGGTACCAGATTTCTTTCTGTGGTGCTGAAAATGTCTCAAAGTTGATTGTGGAGGTGGTTGCACAACTCTAAATATGCTAAAAATTAGAAAGTTCTACACTTTAGATGGGTGAATTGTATGAATTATATTTTAAATCAGTTTCTAAAAAATTAAAATTTTAGAACTGAAAACATGATAACCAAAATTAAGAATATACATTTAGGAGTATATTAGCCATGACTGGACAAGTAATTACTGAATTAAAAGGTCACAGTCATTGAAAGCATACATTGTAAGTTCAATGAACACTAAAAATCTTAAGCAGCAGTAATTAAATGAAATCAACACCTAGCATAACATGTAAAACCATTGCAAAACCAAAGATAAAGAAAATCAAAATTGCAAGAGCTCCAGGAATGGAGGAAGGAGAAGGTTACTTCCAAAAGGTCAGTAATAAGATGGACATCGAACTTCTCAATAGAAACAATGGATGCAGATGACTATGGAATGCTATCTTCAAGGAGCTAAAAGAAAATAACTACCAACCTCAAATTCTGTACTTAATAAAATCTACCTCAAATAATAAAAATAAAACTGTCCTTTTGTTGATTTCATAGTTTAGAATAATAAATGTTTGAATACAATAGAGTAAGTTGAAGTGAATTTAATTATAGGAGCTCTAAGAGCTCTAAGAATGGAATAGTAAATTACGTATGGAAGTATAAATGACAGCCTCACAATAATAGTGGCATGTAAGTAGAATATAACAAAGGCAAGTATATTTAAAAAGGACCCAAAATAATCAGAAATATTTGCGTGGGTGTGTGTGTATATTTGTGTTTGTGTGAGAGATAACAGAGCATGCCTGTGTATACATTGATATATAAAACTGACTGAGGGAGAAGGGAAGACCATTTCCAATGAATGGAAGTATAAAACAACTTTACATGTTTAGAGAAATATACATTGATGAATGAAAATAACATCAACTGTAGGAGTTGGAAGAGATGAAAATTAAAATAGTAAGCAAGGTCAAATTCTAAAGGACATCTTATAATCATTCACAGTGTGTATATGTGTGTGTGTGTGTGTATGTTGGTAGATATTAGTAACAACTGGGACTCATTTTCAAAATACGTTTGTGTTCTCCACCAACATCCTCAAAGAAATGCTGATAATTTGTGGGTATATACACTTTGAAAAAAGCTCCTCAAGTAACTCTGATAATATTACTGTTAAAATGATAACTATGTATAATTAATAGAGGTTGGCATATATAATTTATATTTCAGTTAACACTATTTACTATGTGTCAGTAAAATAGATGCTGTCATGTGTTTTGTTCAGATCTCTCATTAGCCAGATGCTATGAGGATTTGTTGATAATGACTCATATTTCCTTTCTTCTCTGGAGAATTGCTGTCTGCTGATGAAAGCTTCACCACCAGTGAGGATCCCCAAGTAATGACTGACAGGTATAGTGATACAGTTGTCCCCTTTTTTCTCAGAGAGGAATAATTCTGTAATATGACTTATGCTCCAGGGTACCTGGTGAAGCAAGAAAGATCAGATGTCATTTGATGTTACTTGAGAACTCATTCTTACTTTATTTAAATTTTTCACTTCTTTGCAGGTTTTCCTGAAAAGTATTTCTTCAATTCATGTGCACATAAGTCCTTGTCACATCTCTTCTTCTAGAGAATCCAGCCTTAGATATTTGGTACCAGAAGTAATCCTAAAAAGTAGACTCTAAAAATGGAATTCTGGTTCAAACACCCAGAAGTATCTGAGAGTTATGATTCCATTACTGGTGGAAAGTGGAGCTGTATGAATGCAATTCTAAAGGATTTCAACTGTGGTAAACTTGGGTGAGATAAAGCAGGAGATATACTGACTTGTGTAATCTTTGTGGTGGTAATAGATATGTGAGTGATTAGAAATCCTTTGAAATTGAGTTGCTTTGGGTGAGTATACTTGATGATTTGAAGAAATAAAATAATGGGCTTAGGATTATTAATCACAAAGGTAAAGTAAAATGTCAATCAGACAATGTACTTGGCATAATTTAAAGTGAAATTTATCTACTATAACTGGAAAGTAGAAAGAATAAAATTTGACTTCAGGATTTTTTTTGTAAGATTGGAATAAAAGGTAGAATTCTCAGCCTCAGCATGTCTACAATGACAAATTTATGCTTCTAATATAAAATGAGTTGGACCCTGGGAAAGAGTACTAAAGAACCGTGAAGTGAACCAAAGCTATCCAGAACTCTTGGAGCTTGAAGAACTGGCCTATTCTCCCTTGTTGGAAGATGGACATCCTCTTTTTTTGAAGACTATGTAGAAGCACCACAGGGTCAGGTGCCTTAAGAAATGATGAGTTCTCTCCTCAGTATCTTCCCTGGACTCTCTATAGTCAACAGATTCATAGCAAAGGTGATTAGCATGATTAAAATATAGAAGTGCTGGACCTAGTAAATAAAGGTAAGGGGTGTATGATAAGGAGTTGCAGTAGTTGGATAAAATAATGTGTGAAATGTAAGAGAAGTATTTCTGGTTGTGGATCCTGAGGGAACCAGATTCAGGAATATTGGCCCTAGAGTTGAATAAGAAAAACATTGTTGATATGGGGATCATCTTTTTTGGCCACTTCTAGAAGAGTTGGTTCCAATGTAAATTTTGAGATGATTTTTGGGAAACATGATGTTAAATAAAATAGAAGTGCCAAAAATATCATGTAAGACTATGAAAAAGGATCAAAACACTCAGAGAAGTGGACATGGTCCAATGGATCTACTAAAGAAACCAAATGAAGCTCTTGAATGAGTGTGTTTTCAGAGGTACAGAGGCCAACAGAGCCCATTGTATATTTGCGGGCCACTAAGGAGTATGCTGTTGAGGAGATGATCAGCATTTTTGAGAAACTTCATAATGCACATTCTCTATGGGTTAAACAAAAAAGATGATATTACAGGACTTGCCTTCCTCATAGCAATGGGGCATGATAGGATTATAGAATAACAAGGAGGCACTTAACCATCAGAAGCAAGATGGGTATAATAGCTGTAATAAGCAGCAAGGTTTGAATGGCTGCTAGGCATCTTGACATGCAGGGAGATAATATTACTAAGAGTTCCTAGGCAAGATATTCCAGCAGCTAACACGGGTGTCACGATCACTTACACGCTTTCTGGATCTAGCAAGTTATCAGACATATAACCTATCACCTGAAGGAGAAATTATATCCCCTTAAGAAAAAAAAATGTTCTCTTAAGTAAAACAATACTAAAAAAATGTATACAGTAATGATTTCTTCAATGAATCCTCACAGGGATCTATAGCCATCAACTGGAGAATATTAAATTATCAGATGTTTTAAGGACTACTGAAGATAGAGCCTGAGTTGACACTGATAACCAGAGACTCAAATACCATAATGGTCCCTGTTAGAGGAGGGACATATTGGGGTCAGATAATAAATGATTTAACATCCAGGTTCATCTTGCACTGGGCCCTTTAAGTCCTCAGACCCATCAAATGCTGATATCCCTAGTTTTCAAATGTAAAATGGTAATGAACACATTAAGCAGAAGGAAAATCCCTTACCTCTGTTCCTTACTATGTGTGCTAAAAGCTGTGTTAGAAAGAAAGACCAAGTGGAATCTCTTGAGATTGTTCCCTTTTGTAAAAGATACATTAAAAATGATATTGTGTTTCAGGGAAAATCGTAAAATTAGTACCACCTTCAAAGATGTAAATGATGCTAGAGTAATGACATTCATTATGTATCCTCATTTAATTTAGCCATCTAGCCCATGAAAATCCTAGTTAGATTATAGAAGATGACTTACAGAATACTATACATTTAAGTAAGTTGTGGCCCTGATAATAGTTGTGCTGGATGTAACATATTTCCTTGAGCAGATTTGGCACAGCCTTCAGAAACATTATATGCAGCTTTTAATCTTATATATGTGTTCTTTTCTGTACCCATTAGGAGAAAGATCAAAGCTGTTTGCATTTACATAGGCTATATAAGAATATGTATCCACGGTGTTGCTCTAGGCTTTTGTTAATTTTATTGCTGTCTATCACAACAGAAAAAAATTGAAAAAGTAGTCATCTCCATTAGCTTCTATGTTTGGATCTTAGAGTCTAATTTCAGTCCTAGTTACAAAGTTGCTGTCATAGCTACACCCCCAACAATCCCCCAAAAACCAGTGGAATTTCTATTGATGTCTCTACCTCATTTTTACATAAACAACAGACACACACATATATACACACATCCGCACTACACACGTATACTCCCACACCACACACCCTGCCATATATTTATTTATATTTTACAGTATTTTACATTTTTAAGCAATTCCACGTATTTTCCTCCTTGTGGACTACTTTGATGATGAGATACTTTCATTCATTGTGTATATTTAGAGAATAAGGCTTAGTAAAGTAAACTTGCTAAGTAAACTTAGTAAACTTAGTAAGTAAACTACATAAATATGAAACCATTACTTTTGCATAACTACATTGATGCCAAAATCTAAGCTCTTTTTATTATGTTAACCTAGACCCCAAGGGACCTTCAGGTGGTCACTGAATCTTGTCTTGAAGGTTCCAGATATAGAACTATGTCTGGGTAACTTTAGGTCTGTATATAGCCATAATATAAGAGCAAGATATAGATTGGAAAAATAAAATAAGGGGCAAAATTCATACTGATTCATATATCTGCAATACGAAAAAGGAAGGCTATATTATTAAAAAACACAAAATAACAA
The DNA here is from genome assembly GCF_043159975.1 of Macaca nemestrina. NCBI lineage: Eukaryota > Metazoa > Chordata > Mammalia > Primates > Cercopithecidae > Macaca > Macaca nemestrina. The sequence continues at coordinate 125,014,211 of NC_092134.1, read as the reverse complement.
CAACAGAATGCAAACCAGAGTGATTGTATAGTCTGGGCATGAATTACACAGAAGTAGAATAAAGGAGTAGCTTTGTTTGAAGAATTGGAAGCTATAATAGCATGAAAGGATATCTATTTGAAGTATTCTAAAACATTGTTCATTAATTTTTCTTCTCAGACCACATTTGTTCTTAATTTACATCAAGCCAAACAAATAAGTTAGGTGCTCTAAGTGCGCAGTCTCCAAGCTTTTTGGCACCAGGGACCGGTTTTGTGGAAGACAATTTTTCCTTGGACTGGGTGGGGTGGGAGGGTGGCGATGGTAGTGGACCTCAGATTATCAGGCATTAGAGTGTAATATGGAGCATGGAACCTAGATCCCTCACATGGCAGTTTACAGTATGGTTCACGCTCTTGTAAGAATCTCATGCCATCACCGATCAGACAGGAAGTGGAGCTTAGGTGGTTGTGCTCTCTCACTGGCTGCTCACCTCCCTCTTGTGGCCCAGTTCTTAACAGGGTGCTCAGTACTGGTCTACAGCCCGGGAGTTAGGGACCCCCAGCTCCACATACTGTCCAAGAACAAGATCAATTTCCATTTATAATTCCTGACCCCACTCCCTTCTTCCGGTCAATGAAGTTGTTACTAACACCTTTAAAAGTGTACTTCTCTAACCAAGGGATTTTGAATTGTACAGTTTTGAATTGCAATGATGGGCATTCTCAGCCAATATTGCATTTTAATGTTCAGGAAAAACAGAGAATGAGAATATTAAATCTTCCTTACTCATATTGATCTTCCACTTTGTTTGTGGTGACATTTGATTTCCCTGAACTCTTCAGTTCAGTTGTTTCCTATCAATATGCCTCTGTTTTTTTTTTTTATAATTACAGTAGGATATTAATTCTTCCAACTCATGAATATAGACTATCTTTCCATTTATTTGTATCATCTTCAATTTCTTTTATCAATGTTTTACAGTTTTTAGTATCTTTCTCATTCTTTGTTAAGTATTTTATTTTTTGATGCCTTGTAAATGGTGTTGTTTTGTTAGTGTATAGAAATTGATGTTATAAAACTGTTGGTACTATCTCAAGCAATCTACATATTCAATGCAATCCCCATCAAAATTCCAATGGCATATTTTCATTGAAATAGAAAAAACAATTTTAAAATTTGTATAGAACCACAAAAAATAACTCCAAATAGCCAAAGGAATCTTGAGGAAAAAAGGCTGGAGACATCACACTACATGATTTCAAAATGTACAAAGCTATAGTAATCAAAATAGCATGTTGCTTGAATAAAAATAGACACATTAAACAATGTATTAGGATAGAAATCCCAGAAATAAACCCACATATTTATGGTCAATTAATTTTGTATTATTCTTTTGTTTCATTCTTTCTCTTCTACTGTCTGCCTTTGTTATTTAATGATTTTTTTTATTGTGGTAAGCTTTGATTCCCTTCTATGTTTTATGCACCTACTGCAGGTTCTTTCATTGAGGTTACTATGAGACTTACACAAAATATTTTATATTTATAGCAGTCTATTTTAAGCTGATAGCAGTTTAATTTTGATATTATTTTAGTTTTGCATACAAAAACTCTAAACATTCTTTTCTTCCCATATTTTATGTTATTGATGCCACAATTTGCATATTTTGTATAGCATAGATCATTTAACAAATTATGGTAGCTTAAGTTATTTTTGATACTTTTTCTTCTTTTTTATTAGAGTTAAAAGTGATTTATGCATTATCAATACAGTATTTGAATATTCTGAATTTGACTATATTCTTACTTTTATAGTGTGTTTTATACTTTTAGCATTTTTATAAAGCAGTTCTATTGATGATAAACTTCTTTTGATTTTTTTTTTTTTTTGGTCTGAAAAAGTCCTCATCTCTTTTCTGAAAGACAACCTTACTATTTATGGTGTTCTTGGTTTGCATTATTTTCCTTCAGTGTGTTAAGTATATTATACCACTATCCCTGGCCTGCAAGGTTTCTGTTGAGAAATCTACTGATAGTCTTATAGGTGTTCCCTTGTATGTGGTGAGCTGCTTTTCTCTTGCTGTTTTCAAAATTCTCTCACTGCATTTGATTTCTGAGGAATTGATTATAAAATGTCTTGGTGAAGATCTCTTTATATCTATTTTATTTGGGGTTTGGGGGCTTCATGGATTTTGATGTTTATCTCCATACTTGAAGAGTTTTCTGTAATTATTTATTTAGGTAAGCTTTCAGTCTCTTTCTTTCTAATCCTTTATGTAATTTCCATAATGCATATATGCATTTCATTGATGGTGCCTTGTAAGTTCTGTAAGCTTTCTTAACTTTTTTTCTTTTCTTTTTAGTTTTTGTTCATTTAGCTGTGTAATTTCAAATGTTCTGTCTCTGGATTCACTTATTCTTTCCTCTGCCTGATCAAGTCTGCTGTTCAAGCTCTCTGTGAATCTTTTTGGTTCAGCCCTCATATTCTTTAACTCTAGAATTTCTGTTTTGTTAATTTTTATGGCTTCTTTGTTAAACTTCCCTTTTCTTAATAAATATTTTTCTTTTGGTATTTTCAGTTGTGTTTCTTATACCTCACTGAATTTCTTCTAGATGACTATTTTGAATTCTTTATCTGGTGGTTCATAGATCTTCATTTCTTTAAGGTCTATTTCTGTTGCATTATATTGCTCCCTTGGTAGTGTCATATTTCTCTTATTATTATTGATTTTTGTGGCTTTACATTGGTGTCTGAGCTTTTGAAGAAGTGGATGCTTATTCTAATCTTTACAGACTGGCTTTGGCAAGAAAGCTCTTCACCACTCTGCCTGTCATAGATTCTTAGTGGGCCATGTGGTGAGGTCTACAGGCAGACTTGCTGCTGTAATATGAAAACAGGATGTCTTGGTTTGGTTTCTGGGTCAGCAGGTAGGCCGAACTGGCACCTAGATCCACAGGCACCAACTAGATGCTTGGGAATGTGGAGTCAGGCTTGGAACCTGGCTCCCCCAGTGCAAGCCTGGAGCTTGGGTCTCCTAGAATAGGCATGAATCCTGGTCCCATATAATCTGGCCTGGTTTCTTTAGGTCCTAAAGGTAGGAGCCTGTCAAATGGATCCATAAGGGCCAACCTGCAGCTATGTTTGTGGAGACTAGCTTAAAGTCTGGGTCCATAGTAGCTGGCTTTCTGCTGGTGTTGGCTTTGAGCCTGAATCTGCAAAATCAGTCTGACTCTGGGGTGAACATGGTGTCTGCGTCCACAGGGGCATGCCTGAAATTTAAGTTTAAGAAATTAAACATTTTTTAAAGTTGTAGAATCTGATCAAGATGTTATTAAGTGACGTATTACCCAGTGAGAGAGAGGATTAGGCATAACTTACTTGCGGTGGCAGTTATTGTTAAATAATAAAACCAATCCATATTTATTCCCTGGTAAATTTAAATTCCACAATAAACTAGGTTAAGAATTCATCACAAAGTAATTTTGTATCTTATTGAATTGATAAAAGGCTAGAGAACTAGATATAGAGTTAGGCCAGGAAGAAACTAGAACACCAAAACTCTCATGCCACTATTGCAAAAATAAATGTTCTCCAATTATTTTGTACTTTTATATGTGATTTAGCTCAAGATTCAATTACTAAGAGTAGTTTATTTGGCTGAAATTAGGTCACAGACCTACTCCTTGGCCATATGACTAATAAAGTCTGAAAGAAAGGCTTTATTAGAACCTTTGAGGGCCATTTGTTTTTACAGCAGAAAAACATGGTGTTTGAATTTACTCTCCTACCAGTACTGTCCCCAGTGCATAGGGTGAATTTTCTAAAATGAAATCTGGTTGCTGTCAGAGAGGGAAGAGTAAAAAACCAAAAAACAAAAAGCACAAATATGCACAATCTTGTGTTGGAACTGGACACACAAAAAAGGACCAAGCATTAGCAGTAAGTCAAAAGGCTATTTATTAGATAACTAGCTCCTCAATGTATGATGATGTTATTTTATATAGAGAATACTGAGTCTAGTGTGTTTATAGTTCTTGGTGTGGTAACCTTAGGGGAGAGTAAATAGGGCTGGGAGGGTGGAAAGTCAAATAGGGCATGCAAAAAGACATTGTGACCAAACTCTATGTGATAACTAACCTATGTTCATACTTCAGTTTATTTTCTCATATAGTCTCAACCTGCTCCCTATCCTCAGGTTTACATTTAAATTCTCTTAACTTCATTTTCACATAATCTTACACAAATAAATAAGAATTGATTTTAGTATAATATCAATTATGGGTCAAATTTCTAATGTATTCAGTTTAGTGAAACTTTGCTGTCTTTGAAAATTTTATTATGTGGATATGGCTCATGGAATTCTTTTGTAGCTGAAAGACAAAAATGCTTGCTTAACTAAATACATATTTTCAGGGAATATTCATGCATAATTAAGCTTTTGCCAAAAAGTAAGTGGATTAAGAAAACTCCAAGTAGTTAACTCTAAAAGGCATTTGCTTCCTATATTGACTGATTAATTTTTACATTGTCAGGGATTTTCAGAATTTCCGAACCTTATGTTGTATAGACCAATTTCAAAGAGACTTTTAGTAATTTATGTTACCTTTTAGCTCACAGGACATTTTCTGGCATTAAGATGTTATGTGTATTTCACATATTGATTCTATGTGTGGCCGCCTATGGTTTGTTTTATGAATTAGCTCATGTAAATTTAGGCAGGCTGTTGGGTGATTGGAAAAGATATTCAGTTGAGTTTGATAATAAATGAGGAACTGTATTAGTATGGGTTCTTCAGAGAAAGGGAAACAATAGATCTATGTCTACCTACCCATCCATCATTTATCTAATTTATTTTAAGAAAATAAAGGAATTTACTCATTCAATTGTGGAGATTAGCAAGTCCAACTTCTGCAGGATAGGCCAGCAGATGAGACCAAAGGAAGAGTTGATGTTGTAGCTCAAGTCCAAAGGCAGACTGCAGGGAAAATTTCCTCTTCTTTGGGTGAGTCAGTCTTTTTTTCTAAAGGCCTTCAACTTATTGGATGAAGCCCACCAACACTGTAGAGGGTAGTATGTTTTATTCAAAAGTCCTGATTTAAATGTCAATGTTATCTAAAACAATACATCTGTAACAGCATCGAGACTAACATGTGACCAAATATCTGGGTATTGTGGCCTAGCCAAGTTAACACAAAAAATTAACTATCATGAGAACTCTTTTCCACCAAAGAAACTTGTCCACATAGATCTCTGATACCTCTGTAGGACATTGTCACGTCAGAACTAGGACAGGCTTCCTTCAGAATTCCAGCTTTTGTATATTCTTTGATTATCTTAGTAATTTTCTCTTCCAACTCTCTGTTTCGTCATATGTAAATTGTATAAGAATATATCCTTTTAGAAATTTTATAGAGATTACATACAATGCATCACATTTAAAAGTATTTAGTATCCACTAATTTGAACATACTGCTTTCTTTACATCCCACTCAAAATCATTTACCAAAGTAATCTGATAACAAAAACAAAATGATCTATTCAAGAAAATATAGTTCATATAGTTTCCTCTCAACACCTTAGAAATTATCACTAAAATATTTTGAATAAAATCAGCTATTTAGAATATCTTACTTTGCGTTTAAACTATCTTACAGAAAGTGGGTAAGTGAATACTTTTTTTTAAAGACTAATAAACTATACTGTTTGCAAAACATTTTCTCTTCATTGTACTATGTGGCTAAATATTTTATAAAGTGATTACATTGATCATATGGTCTGAATTTGTTCTTTCAAAAGAGTTTATTATACCACATTTGTATGTAACCAAACAAGTCAGTGATATTTAGATAACAATTTGGTTACTTGTGTAAATGCATTAAAAAGCATTTTACCCAGATAAATTATATCCCTTTTTAAAAAGTGCTGAAAGCCTACTATACATCTATTATCCATGCCTTGCAATCCTGACATTTTATCATTTCAATGCCTAGTTTCAACATTGGTCATGAGCGTGTTTTACAATCCATTCTTGTTGTCATTCATTGCTCGGATCCATGATTTTTCAACTTTGAAAATGTGTGAAATAAGTGTAATTTGACTGGCGAAAGACTTGTTGCATTTGACAGAAAACTACAAATCTGCCCCCAGGGAATACTCTAAATGTGAGGAGTAAGTTTGTGATTTCCCATAAGGCACTTAGAGGATGTTTTCTACAACCTTAGCATTGCCTATTCCCAATTGAAAAATGTCCTGATGAATATGAGGTTTTGTGGCATTGTAAAAGGAGCACTGGTAAAAATCCAGAGTTTTGGCTTCCTGTTTAGGTTCTGTCACTCTGTGAGTTTAGGTAAGTTAATGCACACTTATAAATTTTCATTGTATAATCTGTAAAAGGAATAGGTGGAAATGGTGGTGGTGTTTGAAAGAACCATGTCTAAGTGGTCTCCCTATTAAAGGATTATATTACTTTCCATTATAGTATCAGACATTTCTGGTTTTGCTTGCCATGTGAAAACTTTGACATCAGTGTCTACGTTTGGGGCATCTTATATTTATGAAATATATTTTGTTATTAGCATTTTAATACAGATGTAGCTGCATTGGTATTTTGGGAAGCTATTTTTCCCCATTTGAAATTTTAACCCTCTGTAAGACTATAATACTAGAAGTTTTGATCATAAGTGAAACACAAAAAGAGTAAATTAAATTTCATTTATTCTACTTCTTTTGAACATACTCAGGGAACTTGTTTGGATCTCTTGGCTCTGTCAATAACATTGTTTTTCACCGAAAACTTCTCTTTAGCACTCTCTCATACACAATTGCGTGCACATTCACAAATTCCTAGTTTATGTAACTCCAGTTTATGACCACCTCAAAGCTACAAATACTATTATCTTTTTTTTTTTTTTTTGAGATGGAGTCTTGCTGTATCAACTAGGCTAGAGTGTGGTGCCATGATCTCTGCTCACTACAACCTCCACTTCCTGGGCTCAAGCCATTCTCATGCCTCTGCTTCTCGAGTAGCTGGGACTACAGGTGCAAGCCACCACACCTGGCTAATTTTTGTACTTTTAGTAGAGATGGGGTTCTGCCATGTTGGTTAGGCTGGTCTCGAACTCCTGACCTCAAGTGATCCACCCACCTTGGCCTCCCAAAGTGCTGTAATTACAGGTGTGAGCCAGCGTGCCTGGCCACTTATTGTCTTTTAATTGTATTGCTCCTACTCAGTTTGCATACTCTCAATTTTTGTTCATTGTTACATTCATTTGTTCACTCATTTATTAACTTATTTATCCAGGATCATATAGTTGTAGAAGCATTATGTTAGATTTACCTTCTTGAATCACTACCACAACATTCTTAAATCATGTATCAAAGTAGATATGACCATCAATTTTAAGAATGAATCTTGAATAGGGAGAAAATTGGTTTTCCTGTATAAAATTTTAATTTTTTTATGAGATCTATCAATATAGTACAAATGTACCTATTTTATATGTTCTAGTCGATAAATTTTGACAAATCAACAAAATCATAATATACACCATTACTATATCCTCAAAGGTTCACTCATATTCCTGGGTAATCAATCCCATCCTTTCAATCCTGGTGCCTCAAAACCACTGATATAATTTCTGTCACTATAATTTTCCCTTTTCTAAAACTTTATATAAATGGAAGAATGACATCGATTCTTTTATATGTAGCTATTTCAATTAGAATAACATATTGAGATTCATCTGTGGTTCATGGAACAGTTATTATTAAATAATCTGGGAGCCATAAGTTTTCATATAAATTATAGAATCAGTTTGCCAATTAAAAAAAAACATACTGAGAACTGATTGTACTTAATTGAACGTAAATATTAAATAGGAGATAATTGACATGTTAAGATAACTGTATCTTCCAACATGGAAGCATAGAATTTCTCTCCATTTATTTGGTTCCCTGAATATATATCAGCAATATATAGTATTATTCAGTGTGTTGGTCTTGCACATGTTTTACTAAAATTTATCTCTAAGGATTTCATAATTATTTAATCCCACTAAATGTGGCATATTTTTATTTATTTTTGAAGGAATTTTTATTTTGATGATTAGTACAATTTTCCAGCTTTATTGAGATATAATTGATGTACAGATAATTGTCCATAGTTAAAGCATACAATATGGTGAGTTTGGACATATGTATTCACATGTGTTACTGTCAGCACAATCCAGTCAAGAAATATAGACATCACCTCCAAAAGATTCCTTGTGTCTCATTGCTCCTTGTGTGTGGGGGTCAGGTTGGGGGGTAAGAACACTTTAACATGAGAACTACAATTCTGAAAAGTGTTTAAGTACAAAATGCTTTTTCGTTCACTGTAGGCACCATGTTGCACAGCAGATCTCTGGAACTTTCTCATTTTTTGTAACTGTAACTTTATACCTATTGAGTAACATGTCCATCCCTGTTAACCACCATTTTATTGTCTACTTCTATACCTATGATTACACCTTTATATTTTTGCCTCGTTTAAGAGGAATCATGCACCATTCATTCTTCTGTGACTGACTTATTTCACTTAGTATAATGTATTCCAGGTCCATCTATGTTGTTGCAAGTGATGGGATTTCTTTCTTTTTTAAAGTGAGGAATAATATTCCATTGTTTACATATACCATAATTTCTTTCTCCATTCAGTTGTCAATGGACATTTGTGTTGTTTTCATATCTTGGCTATTGTAAATGATACTACAGTGAACATAGGAGAACAGATACCTTTTTGACATGGTGATTTCAATACTTTTGGACATATACTCAGAACTGGGATTACTGAATCATACAGAAGTTCCATTGCTAATTTCTGAGGAATTTTATCTTTTTGATAAAATGATTTGCTTTAGGTAGATACCTAGTAGTGGGATTGCTGGGTTGGATGGCAGTTTTATTTTTAGTTATTTGCGAACTCTCCATACTATTTTCCATAGAGGATGAATTAATTTACATTCACCCCAAAGTGTGTAAGTGTTCCATTTTCTCCACATCCTCAACTTACCTCTTTATTTTTTGACTCTTTAATAATAGCCATTCTGGCTGGTGTGGGATAATATCTCATTGTGGTTTTAATTTTTATTTCTCTGATGATTAGTGATGAGAAGTTTTTCATATGTTTTTTGGCCAATTATATGTCATCTTTGAAAATTGTCAGTTCACGTCTTTTGCCCACTTTTTAATGGAGTTATTTGTTTTTTTCTTGTTGGTTCTTTGCCTTATAGATCCTGGATGTTAGATCTTTGCTGATGCATAGCTTGTGAATATTTTGTCCCATTCTGTAGACTGTCCGTTTCCTTTGTTGATGGTCCCTTTTGCTGTGCAGCAGCTCTTTAGTTTAATAAGTCCCTTTTGTCTATTCTTATTTTTTTTGTATTTGCTTTTGAGGTCTTAGTCATAAATAATTTGACTAGGCCCGTGCCCAGAAATGTTTATTCTAGGTTTTCTTGTAGAATTTTTGTAGTTTCAGTTCTTATGTTTAAATCTTTAATCCATCTTGAGTTAATGTTTGGGTAAGGTTTGTACATTAAAAGTGAGTATTATACTAAGTGAAATAAGTCAGACACAGAAGCATAGTGAATGATTCCTCTTAAATGAGGCATCTAAAAAGGAATAGTCATAGGTAAATAAATAAACAATAAAGTGGTGGTTACCAGGGATGGAATGGGATATGAGGACATGTTGCTTAATGGATATAATGTTGTATAGTTTGAGGTCTTACATTTAAGCCTTTAAATCATCTCGCATTAATTTTTGTACATAGTGAGAAGTAGGAGTCCAGTTTCACTCTTCTGATAGCCAGTTTTCCCAGCACCATTTACCGATAGGGTGTTCTTTCCTCATTGTTTATGTTTGTTAACTCTGACAAACACCAGTTGCTTGTAGGTGTGTGGACTTGTTCCTGGGTTCTCTTTTCTGTTCCATTGACCTATGTATCTATTTTTGTACCAGTACCATCACATTTTGGTTACTATAGCTTTATAATATAGTTTAAAGTTGGGTAATGTGATGCCTCCAACTTTTTGTTGTTGTTGTTGTTGTTTATTGTTTTCACTATTTAGGCTCTTTTTTCAGTCCATATAAATTTTATAATTTTTTTTCTACTTCTGTGAAAAATGACTTTGATATTTTGATAGGAATTATGTTGAAGTTGTAGACTGCCTTGGGCAGTACAGTCATTTTAATGATATTAATTTTTTCTGTCCATGAGCATCGGATATTTTTGCATTCGTTTGTGTCATCTATGGTATTTTCATCAATACTTTATAGTTCTCTTTGTAGAAGTCTTTCACCTCATTGGTTAAATGTATTCCTAGATATTTTATTCTTTTTGTGGCTATTTTAAGTGTGATTGAGTTCCTGATTTGATTCTCAGTTTGAGCATTGTTGGTGTAAAGAAATGCAAATGATCTTTGTGCATTAATTTTGTATCTTGAAACATTATTAAAGTCACTTATCAGGTCTAGGAATCTTTGGAAGGATCCTTTAGGGTTTTCTTGGTACAAGATTGTGTAATCAGTGAACAGAGATAATCTGACTTCCTCTTTGCCTATTTGGATTCATTAATTTTTTTCTCTTGCCTGATTACTCTGGCTAGAACTTCTAATGCAATGTTGAACAGGAGGGAGGAGCATGGATTTCTTTGCCTTATTCTAATTCCTAGAGAAAATGCTTTCATTTTTCCCCTATATTCAGTATGATGTTGGTCATGGGTCTGTCATAGTTGGCTCTTGTTATTTTGAGGTATGTTCCTTTGATGCCTAATTTGTTGAGGGTTTTTATCATGAAGAGGTGTTGGATTTTATTGAATTATTTTCTTGCATGTTTTGAGAGAATCATATGATTTTTATTTTATTTATTTATTTATTTATCTTTTTTTTTTAGGGGGGGGAGCTGTTGGGGGAATGGAGTCGATTCTCCTGCCTCAGCTTCTTGAATAGCTGGGACCCACCCCTCCATGCCCAGCTAATTTTTTGTCTTTTTAGTAGAGACGTGGTTTCACCATGTTGGCTTGGGCGGTCTCAATCTCTTGACCTTGTGATTCGCCCACCTCAGCCTCCCAAAATACTGGTATTACAGGCATGAGCCACTGTGCCTGTCTGGTTTTTATTTTTAATTCTTTTTGGGTGGTGACACGTTTGTTGATTTGCATATATTGAATCATCGTTGCATCCCTGGAATAAAACATATTTGACCATGATGAATTATCTCTTTGATGTGCTGGTAAATTTTGTTAGTATTTTATTGAAAACTTTTGCATTTATGTCCACCAGAGATATTGACTTGAGTATTTTTTGTTGTTGTGTTCTTGTCAGATTTTGGTATCAGGATGATACTGATTTCATAAAATGAGTATCTCTCCTCCTTGATATTTTGGAGTTCGTTCAGTAAGATTTGTAGTATATATGGTAGAATATGACTGTGAATGCATCTGGTATTAGATTTTTTTGGTTGATATGTTTTTTTAATTGCTGATTTAATTTCATAAATCTTAATTCACTCCCTCTGGTATTTCAATGTATTCCTGGTTCAATAAGGGGCAATTACATGTTCCAATAATGTGTCATCTATTTACTCTAGGTTTTCTAGCTTGTGATCAAGATCTTTTGTATTTCTGTGGTATCATTTGTCACATCACCTTTATCATTTCTGATTGCGCTTATTTGAATTTTCTTTTTTATATTTCCTTTTTGTTGAGACACAGTCTCACTTTGTCACCCAGGCTTGAGTGCAGTGGTGTGATTTCAGCTCATTGCAGCCTTGACCTCCTGAGTTTAAGCAATCCTCCTGTCTCACCAGCCCAAGTAGCTGAGGTTACAGGCATGCACTACTAGGCCCAGCTAATTTTTTTTTTTCTTTTTGTATTTTTTATAGAGATGGGGTTTCAACATGTTGCCCAGGCTGGGCTCGAACTCCTGAGATCAAATGATCTTCCTGCCTCAGTCTCTCAAAGTGCTAGGGTTACAGGAACGAGCCACCGCAGCCAACCAGTCTCTCTTATTTTCTTGGTTCATCTAGCTAGCAGATCATCAATTCTACTTATTCTTTCAAATAAACTACTTTTTGTTTCATCAATCCTTTGCATGACATTTTTGTCTCAATTTCATTTAGTTTAGCCCTTTGTTATTTCATCTCTTTTGCTAGCTTTTGGTTTGGTTTGTTCTTGTTTTCATAGTTCCTTAAGGTGCAACATTAAGTTGTTAAGAAGAGGCCTTTCTGGTTTTTGAAATAGGCATTTAGCACTGTAAGCTTTCCTCTTAACACTATTTTTACTGTATCCCAGAAGTTTTGGTGTGTTGTATCTCTACTTTCATTTATTTTGATTTCTGCGTTAATTTTGTTGTTTAGCCAAAGTCATTCAGGAGCAGGTTGTTTAGTTTCCAGGTATTTGTGTGGTTTTGAAAGCTCCTCTTTGGGTTGATTTCTAATTTTATTCCACTGCAGTCTGAGGAGATGCTTGATATGATTTTGATTTTGGAATTTATTGAGACTTTGTTAATGATCAAGTATATGGTCAACTTTGGAGAATGCTCCATGCACAGATGTAAAGAACGTGTATTCTGCCATCATTGGGTGAAATGTGCTGTAGATGTGTAAGGTCCGTTTGGTCAAAAGTCCAATTTGAACCGAAAGTTTCTTTGTTAGTTTTCTGCCTCAATCATCTGTCTAGTGCTGTCAGTGGGGTGTTGAAATACTCCATGATTATTGTATAGCTGCCTGTCTCTTTCCTTAGGTCTAGTAGTAACTGTTTTATAAATCTGGGTGCTCTGGTGTTGAGTGTGTATGTATTTAGAATAGTTAAATCTTGTTGAATTGAAGTCTTTGTCATAATATAATGCCCTTTTGGTCATTTTTTAAAACTGTTGTTGGTTTAATGTTTGTTTTATCTGATACAAGAATAGCAACCCCTGCTGTTTTTTGGTTTCCATTTGTGTGACATAACTTTCTCTGTCTCTTTAACTGTGTGAGTGTCATTACAGGTTAGGTGAGACTCTTGAGAACAATAGATGATTGGGTCATATATTTCTTCTTATTATTATTGAGGTGGAGCCTCACTCTGTCACCCAGGATGGAGTGCAGTAGCGTGATCTCAGCTCACCTCAACCTCTGCCTCCCAGATTCAAGCAGTTCTCCTGCCTTCAGCCTCCTGAGTAGCTGGGACTACAGATGTGCATCACCACGCCCAGCTAATTTTTGTATTTTTAGTAAAGACAGGGTTTCACCATGTTGGCCAGGCTGGTCTCGAACTCCTGATTCGGTCTTTTATTTTAAATCAAATTTGCCATACTATATTCTTTAAATGGAGTGTTTTGTCCATTTACATTCAAAGTTGATATTGACGTGTGAGGTTTTGTTCCTGTCCTAGTGCTGTTAGCTAGTTGCTTTGTAGTTTCAATAGTACAATTGCTTTATAGAATCTGTTAACTTTTTACTCACACGTGTTTACATATGCTTCTTATGGTAACAAAAGTATTGCACTTTCATTTCCTTTAGGTTTTTATTTTCTGGGAAAGATTTTATTTTTCTTTTATTTGTGAAGCTTAGTTTTACAGGATATAAAACTTTTGTCTGGCATTTTTTTTTTAAAGAAGGCTAAAAATAGGCCCCCAATCTCTTCTGTCTTGTAAAGTTTCTGCTGAGAAGTTTACTATTAGTCTGATGGGATTACCTTCCTCAGCGATTTGTTCTTTTTCCTTAGGTGTCTTTAGGATTTTTTCTTTAGCATTGAACTTAGATAATCTGATAACTATATGGTTTGATGATGCTCATTTTGTATAGTATCTTACAGGTGTTCTCCAAATTTCTTACATCTGAATGTCTACCTCTCTAGCAAGATTAGGGACATTTTCTGAATTATTTCCCCAAATACATTTTCCAAGTTGCTTACATTTCCTTCTTCTTTTTCAGAAATGCCAATAAGTTATGTCTGAGCCGTTAGCATAATCTCATATTTTTCAAAAGCTTTGTTCATTAAAAAAAATCTTTTTCTTCATTTTTGTATGACTGGGTTAACTTTAAATTCCAGGCTACAACCTTTGAAACTCTTTCCTCTGCTTGGTGTAGTCTGTTGGTAAAGCTTTCAAGTGTGTTTGAAATTTCTTCAGTGAGTTTTTTATTTTTAAAAGTTCTGTTTGGTCTATTTTTTTAATACAGCTATCTCATCTTTCATCTCCTGAGTTAGTTTTCTGATTTCTTTGTGATGATTTTCAACTTTCTCTTGGAACTCTTTGAGCTCCTTACAATTCATATTTTCAATTCTTTATGTGTCATTTTGAAGTTTTCATTTTGGTTATCATTCATTACTAGAGAACTAGTGTGGTTGTTTGTGGGTGTCACAACATTTTGTTTCTTCATGGTGCTGGAATTCTTGTGCTGGTCTCTTCTCACCTGTAGAAACCATCACTTCTTATTTTTTTATTTATTTTTGTTTGAGTGGGATTCACTTCCCCAACCCTTGAGGATGTAACTATTGTGTATATGGCAAAGGGTCTTTTGGCTTTGCTTCTAGGAATTCCTACAGACCGTTCTAGAGGCTAAGGGTCTGTAGGAATTCCTTGGTTATAGAGAGCTATAGTGTAGTGGCTTTCTTAAATGTCAATTGTTTGTGGTTGTAGTAGTGGTGGGGTGAGTTTGTGATCAGGCTCACTGTCTTTTACAGGAAAAAGGTGGTGGAGGTCTTTGGAGGCTTGTGTCTTTTCCCAGCGTTGTATCTGTCAGCAATTATATTTGGTTGTGCAGTACATGCTACAGGACAGTAGGTGGCAATTGTGGGTGAGAGCTGGCTGAGTGCTGTACAAATACGTCAGAAGTTGTGACAGACTCTGCAGGTTAACGTCTCAGCCAGTAGGTGTTGCTTGCAGGCAAGAGGCAATTGCAATATTGGCATTGGAATATTTACTTGACCTTTGCTGATTAGGGGAAGTACCTGGGTGTTCCTGGGAATGAGTAGGACATGAGGATCCCAGGATTACAGTTTCACAGTCTGGCATCATGGTGACTGAATGAGGCAAAATTGGGTGGGGCTGGGTTGAACAAGCTCATGACTAGGCTCTCCAAGACTGGTGCAAGCACTGTTCTTGCTGGGAGTTTAGCGGCTCCCAGCAAGAACAATCCTCCAAGGAGAGGCAAAGTTGCTCTTCCTTTGCCACATATCTAACTTAGTGGAGGGGTGGCAACCTGGGGATTTTTAACCTAAATGTTGGCCGTGAAGTGTGATAAGCTCAGTTCCTGTACCAGGGGTCTCTCTCCAAGCCTCTGGCCCCAGCCACAGACCCAACCAGCTAGGCTTGTCCCAAACTGTCTGCATCCAGATCACTAAGCCACTTCAGGCATTCTGGACCATGGGATTCCCTGGGGGAGAAGCAAGGACTATCAAGCCACAACGTCCCCAGTCTGATCTCACTAATGGAAAGATGCCCAGCTCCCATGCCACCACACAAACCCATGTCACATTATTCTCTGTGTCCTAACAGTGGGAACTCCTTCGTCGCTGAAGATTAGGCCACAAATCTTATCTCTATACCTCTGGATGGTGTGCTCCAGTCCTAAGGAACTGGGACCGGGCCAGCGATTTTGTCCTTTTGTCCGTCGGGGTCAAGCACTAGCTTTGATAGGGGGAAGCTGCTCCCAGGCCACTCAGATGGGACAACGAAGGGTATTCAGTGCCCCCACCCCTCTGGGAACAGCCAGGCAGGCAGCCTTGGTAGGGGTTGGTCGGGAAAGGTGTGCCTGGTTCATATGCACCTTGGTCCCATGGCAATGGCTGTAGGTCCTGTCTGGGGCATCTGAGCATGCCATTCTCTCTGACCAGGACTCTTTCCTGGCAAGGAAAACAGCAGGAGCTGCAACCACTCAGTGCAGGATGTGGGGCCCTGGGGGATGAGGGCCCAGAGTCATGTTTTGTTGCAGCTGCCTCTCACAGCCAAGCCTTTCAGGCTCCACCAAGTTCAAGCAGTACCTCTGCATGTTCTCCAGGCAGTTCCTCTTGCCAGTCCAGAGGCGTGCAGGGTTCATGGGAACTCCTGTAGCTATGGTCTCAGAGGTCCATGGTGGGAATGTAGTTCCCTGGATTTCTTCATTTATCTGTTCCTTGGGTCCAGTCCTGCTCTGGGGGCCAGTTCTGGCACCTGAAGACTCCAAACAGGCTGCCCTGCTTCCTCCCTTTTCAACCACAGTGTCTTTCATTTCCTATCAGATTTCAATGTTTTTGCTCAAAAGATCTGTTCAAATTGTGAGGTATACTTGATATTTTGATTGCTCTCCCTGGAAGAGATGTATTGTGGCTATATCTAGTCAGTCATTTGAATCAAGATATTTTATTTCCTTCTTATAGGTTTACTTTTTTCTTGTCTTATTTTTCTGATGAGGATTTCCACTAAAATATTTCCTAGAAGTGGGAATAATGGATATTATTGTGCTGTGTTTAAGATCTTAGGGAAAAATAATTAGTCATTCACCTGTACATGTGATGGAAGTTATAGACTTGCTCTTTATGTAGTTGGATAAGAAATGTTTTCTTTTTCAGAAATATGTGTGTTGAATTTTAATCTTTGCCATTTACAAATCTATTCTGAATCTATTGGGATGTTTATATATTTTTATATTTTAATCTCTTACTAGAGTGAATTACAATGATTGATTTATGAACATTTAACCATCCTGTATCTCCAGGATAAATTCAACCTGGTTATGATGTATTACCTTTTTATATATGGCTAACTTCAAAATGCTAAATTTGAGATATTATTTTTGAATCTATGTTTACAGATATTTGTAATTTATTTGTAATTTTGTTGCAATAGCCATTCTAATCTTAGCATCTTCTTAATACTCCATCATACAAGGAGTGGATATGTGTACCCTCTTCTTTTATTTTCCAGAAGAGCTTGTCTAGACTTGTATTTTTTTAAGTGTTTGCTAGAATCTACCAGTACAATATTATGGGCTTAGAGTTGCTTTGTGAAAAGTTTTGCTGCAAATGTAATTACTTTTAAATATAGGAATATTTAAGGGTTTTTGTTGTTTTTTAATGAGAGAGCTTTGGTAGTTTGTTTAATTTGAGTAAATTGCTCATTATATTCTCTCATCATTTAAATATTGTGAGTTCTGCGTTGTTGTTTTATTTTAAAATTCTGATTGGTCATCTGTGTCTTCCTTTTATTTCTTCTCAACAGTTTAGCTGTTTCTTGTTGGTAGATATTGATGGTATGTGCAGAAAGTGCTCCTGATAAGTGTGGACATTCTGGCATCAGCAAGTTTGAACAGCATGTATATGGAGGGGGCCATTCTAGTTGGTTTACCAATTTCACTGAACTTTAAAAAGAGCAATTTTGAGCTTCCTGGGTTTATTTTTCAGTTTTCTATTTGATTTATTCTCACTGTTATAATTGGTTATTTCTTCCTTCTGTTTATTTTTTTATTAATTATTCTTTTTCTCCAGTCTTTTTTTAAAAATCGAGATAACAATTAACTTTTTAAATTGAGATAACATAATAATATGTTATGTACTAATTTATATCTAATTGTATTGTCTCATTTCCCTTGTAATTTTGTTATTGACCTGTGGATCATTTAGAAATACATTGTTTAATTTCTAAATATTTGATTTTCAGATATTTGCTATTGATTCTAGTTTAATTTTGCTGGGATCAGCTAATATACTTTGCATAGTTTTTTTTTCTTTTTCTTTTAAATTTGTGGGTACTTTTATTGCTTAGACTACGTGTATGTTGCATTTGCACTTGAATGTAATCCACACATGCTGCTAATTGGTGTAGTGTTCCATAAATATCAATTTATTTGGTCAAGAATAGTGTGTTATTGGATTCTTTTATACCTTACTGATTTTCTAATTGCTCTTTGAATTGCTCAGAAAGCAGTATTGAAAACTGAATTTTAAAAATTAGCGTTGTTGAAGTATAACTGACAAATGGTATGATTTTAAGGGGAGTATGATAATTTAATATATGCATATATTGTGTGAAATGATGACCACTATGAAGTTAGTTAAAATATCTGTTTCCTCACCTAGTACCCTTTTTGTTTTGTTTTAGATTGAGAACATTTAAGCAAATTTTAACGATGCAATTTAGTAGAACATTTGATTTTTTACTGGATGAGTACAATGTGTATTTTATATTGCAGGGTGATAGATTTTGTTGTATTCCTTTAAACATTGTTCGATTTGGTTGTGGAATGAGAAATCTTATACATTCTTTAGAGGCTTGTCCTTAAGGTTTTTTATGACAAGTGCAGAGCACCCTTTAACCTAGGACTATTTTAACCCCACTGCTTATGCGTTACCTTTTAAAAATCTCTACTCCTGCTACTTGTATTATAGGTCTTCTCTCTCTGGCTGGAGAGCAAACAAATACATAGGCTTCTGTGAACTCTAATAATTGTTCAACCCCCTTTTTCCAGTAGTTTTCTTTTGCAACTTTAGGTAAATTCATGATTTTTCTAATAAATGCCCAGGGAAGGATTAAACTGAACCTTTCTGGACATTCTCTCTCTCTCTCTCTCTCTCTCTTTCTTTCTCAGTATATATTCTTCATTATTGTTACAAATTTACAGCCACTTTGGTCTTCCCAAATTTCATTCTATCTCAACAACACAAAGGGTCCTGGGCTGTTTGGAATCTCCTTTCCTACCCCTTAGATTGGAAATTGCTTTCAGGCAATACACTGGCACAATAAGAAGGCTCAACCCATTTGTTTTTCTTCTCTCAATCTCATTCTCTTTATTTCCAGCATTTGAAAATTATCATTTGATATATTTTCTTTTATTTTCTAGGTGTTGAAGATGGGAAAATAAATTCAGTCTGTTACTCTATCATATTTAGAAGAAGAAGCCACAAATAATTTTGAACGTATTTTTTATAATTTTTCAGGTTTATTTTTCCTGTACATTATTCACAATAATAAGAACAAATGATTGTAATATTTATATTAGATGTAACCTTCTTAGGTTATATTAGTGCTGCCAGATTTATCTAGGGAGTGTAACACTTATGCAAATAACAACAAATAACTTGTTTTTGCAACTTATGGTCACAAGTTATTTGGAGCGTCTTGTGCAATACATGTTTCTAATCATTTATAAACCTAATTTATGTAATCAATAAATTGTGAAGAGTCTCGTAAAGTTGTAGTTTGAGACTTTAAAAGTTCTCTGGTCAGTAAATATTCTCACTCTGATTTTAGAAAGTATTAGCGTATGTATAGGGATCATCACATTAGAATTTTTAAATTATGAAATATGTACTGTTATAGGAAATAATACATTTAGCAGTCAATAGTAATTTGTTTTTTCACAAAAATGTCTTTTATAAATAGATGTATTTTCATTCATATTCATTCACTTATTCATTTTTCCAACTACTATTTTTGTATATAGTCCTACAGAAAAATGTAAGAACAATATAATTTCTATGAATTTAAATTGTATCACATCTTTTTTTTCGCTTTAATCAGTTAGTGTCTTAAATGATCATTGTAGCCTCCATAATTTGAAAATAGTGAAAAGAATGTAAAGGTCTATTTCTCCCTCTTCTATCTACATGGATAAATCTGATTTCTGCCTTCATCAGCTTCAGAGAATGTTGAAAAATTTGGGGGTGATATGGCCTTCTAGTTACCTTAATTTCCTTAAACTTCCTTATTTCTAACCATGAATTTGTAGTGGTCAGAGGTAGTGTCAAGATTGAGCTATGGTAGTAGAAATGTCAACAAGCACTGTCTATGTTACAGACTCAATTGGCTGTTCCTTTATAATAGATACTGATGGTTTGTGCAGAGAGTACTCCTGATAAGTGTGGACATTCTGACACCAGCAGATTTGAACAGCAGATATATGGAGGGGGTCATCTCAGTTGAATTCTTTAATCACTGTTTCCTAATCCAAGGACATAGGATGTAGAAATTAATGAGCTACTTGCCTGTTGTTTGTATTTCATATCTCCTAGTGGTTCTCCGAAGTTGTTTCTTCCATCTATAAGAGGATCTTTGCTCAGCAAACAGTGCTGCCTCTGTCCTTAGCACCTTCTTTTCTAGCCTCTGCCATTGTCTCTGACCAGGACTCTTTAATTTTCTTCCCCTACTCTTTGTAAAACGATGGAGAAATCTCTTGATCTGGGTTACATCTGGGATTTTGCTGTATTTTTAAACTCTATTATATACAATTTTGTCTACTTGAGGCTTAGTTCAGCACCAGGATAACATACATTTTCATCCAGTGTATGGTAAATATATGTGCTTATTATCCACACAATTGTGTCTTTGCTTGAGTGATAATTTCCTGTTAGAATTCAGATAAGACACCTATGGAATTTCTACCTAAAAGCCCTGACTTGACCACTATGAAATCTATACATGTAACAAAATTGCACCTGTATCCTATAAATTTGTACAAACAAAAAAGTAAAAGAAAGGAACATACAGAATTTTAGTTTTTTAAATGCAACTTGTGCTGCTATTACTTAACAGTACCCCAAATTTTAATCAATCATTTGATACATTTGCTATGTGCCTACGATACGTCAGGGATTATGCTAACTGCTGGTAATATAATACTGAAGAAAGTACACACAATTAGGCATATAGAGAAGGTTCACCTAATAGATATTGAATGGAAAAAAGAAATAAATGAATAACACAATGCAGACTTTAGAAGATTTGATAATGGTATTTGTGGAATAAAACAAGTTTCTGTTCTGCTCCAAACAAGAACACTTAAATAATCATACTTAGAAGAATAACCATATAGAATATCTAAATTTGAAAATAGTGTCTCTCTAAGGAGCCTCTATAGTTTATAGTATTTGTGAAAGTCAGAATAATTTTTCTATGTAAATCAATATACAGTTGACAAAATTTCCAAAGTAAAAAAGTATAATATTAAACCTTTAAACAATAGTTAAATTGGGCATAAAAAAAGATTATTTGTCTGGGCTTAGTAGGATCAATGATGTGGTTGAAGAAGTACCTTGCTGTACCTCCAGTTAAGTGCAGGGCTGTAAAGGTCCCTGGAACAAAATTGATGTATCTGAGATGTTATCCAGGATGTACTCTCATGCTATTTTTGCAAGCTGCTTTCATCATACTCAGAAGGATTTGTCAAGATGCTTACCTGTTGTGAAATTCAACATGATTTCTTGAGGGTGCAGTCTAAAGCTGAGTTATGTCATCTCTTCTTAGCACTGCTATATCAGTGCCTATGAGATTGTAATTCTTTCTGGGCTACTCTTTATTCAGTGGTTGCTGTACAAAATGGGGGACAAAATAAATGTATGTCATGCTCTAAGACTACTGTATGTCATATGTATTTACCAAGAGTTAATAAAAGAAAATGTACAGCATATCTCTTTACGTATAAGTCCTAAATGCAATTTTCATTTTTGGCTGGTTTAAATTAGGGCAAATAAATTCACTCCTATTATTTTTAGACATACTTAGCTGATTTTGCTTAAGGAATTGAAATTCATGAAGTTAACACCTTCTTATTAACATCAAACATTTTAAAATGGAAAATCATCTCATTTCCACAATAAATCATTTACTAATCACCTGTGTACTATTCTTTTCTAGTATTATGTATACTTTTGGCATAAAAATACATGCCAGGGAATAAATATTACCAAAAAAACCCTCAGATGTAGTTAAGTCTTAACTATATACAAATTACTAGTCAGAAAAAGAGGGATTCCATTTAAAAAAGAATCAAGCCATCATAGAGGTGCTGAAATTTTGCCTATATTTTGATTTTGTGGAATAGCCACATGTTAATCAGCAAACCAACTGCAAAACTCTTATTCTAGGTTTATATAAGATTAGACTATAAGTGACTCTCCTAAATATTTGAGAATTTTGATTGCCTGTTTTCAAGGAAGTTTTGAGTTTCCAAAAGTGATTTTCCTTTAATGAAGTAGATTTTATATCTAAGAAAGTGATGAGAAAGCTGTGACATGCGAGCATTTACAAATAGTCAGTGCATAAAATTTGATATCATAACTATGTGCATTTCAATTTTATTGATAAATGTAAAGCATTTTGTTTTTCATATGTAAGCAAATACTGACTAGCATCAACACATCGATATATGATTTTCAGAGTCGAGTTTTCACATTTCTGGGTGGTAATTGAAATTAGGTTAGTATTTTTAAAAAATAAAGAGTTAGGTAATGTAAAACATGTTAAATACATTATCCCCATCCCCACTCTCATTTCTCTCAAGTGTATTTTGCTGCTTTCATTCTCTTTATTCTTTCATTTCCCATCCCTACTGGCTCTCTTTACTTTTTTTCTTCTCTTATCTCCCCCACTCTTTCCCTCTGCATTGAAGTACACTACTTTGAAATATATCTTGTTCTTATCTTATATTTTTATCTTTTCTTTCTCACAGCCCTTTGCTGTTGCATTTTGACTAAGTTTCATGGGAATCTATTTGTTGCCGAACTCTAAATATACCTGTCTATGGTATCCAGTCTCTCCGTATAAGCATATATAGAGAAGGTATCAATACCCAGTCCAGGAGTGTAGGGCGGGATTGGTAAAAGTAAAGATATTGGTCAGTAGTTTTGTGAGCTGTTAGATATAAGCTTTGTTCACAAGGCGTTTTCTTCATATGGGATAAATTTATTGCAATGGTTTCCTCCTGTCTGTTGCAATCGATTTAAAACACTCACCTCAATGGGGGAATGACTGTCTATTCCATTGCTTTCTTTTTCTTCAGCATGGCTACATACTTTTTTGTTCATCTGTGCCTGAGGTCAATGACCCAGATATTCTTCTCCTTGCTTCTGGCTATGTGTACTTTTTCATGTATACGGTAACGAATTTTATTCTCTTATTGTTTGCCCTCTCCAT
The DNA here is from genome assembly GCF_043159975.1 of Macaca nemestrina. Lineage (NCBI taxonomy): Eukaryota > Metazoa > Chordata > Mammalia > Primates > Cercopithecidae > Macaca > Macaca nemestrina. The sequence continues at coordinate 124,991,322 of NC_092134.1, read as the reverse complement.
TGTTGACATTAGCATTTTATAAGCATGACTAGATTAATCATACCACTAAAAATTTAATATCTTATATTGTGGCCCAAATATATTAATGTAGCCTATATGTTCACTCCTAACTTCCAAATCAGGCACCAACATTAGGATCTAAAAGTGGAATAGAAAATGTGAAAGTACAAAATGATTAACTTTTTGCTACCAACCATCTCATTATTTATTGCCATTTACTTTGCAATAATTACTTAAGAAAAAAAATCTTGATTATTGCTCCCTACTGCTTTAACTGCAGTCGCGGATTTAAAGATGAATTCAGGCTTCAGCCTTTCCCTGGGGCTGATGGACTTCTCCTTTCAAAGTAGGACACTTCTATCTGATGGCATTAACCATAAAATCCCCCATTTCAAGTCTATGATATCCTGAAGGACAACGGCTCATTTCATTTCTTATCAAGAAATCAGGCAGATCAGTCATATTTCCCGAATCAAATGACATTTCCGAAAATTCATTTGAACCAAAAATGAGGTTTCGTTTCTGCAGACTCCAATTAGTTTAAAAGTGGTTTCTGATGAAAATTTTCAAAATAACTGAGTAGTTCATGAAAAACAACTTTATATTTTTATGTATTTGACTATATCAACTTATATTTCATATATACATGCCCCTACACGTGCACTTACACACACACACACACACACAGGCTTCCCAATAGCTACAGCCAGCCACCCTGTCATGTGGTATAAATCTTTAATTTTAGTGATCAGCATGCATAGTAAAATACTTAAGATCTTTCCTCCCTTCTCTCTCTCTCTTTTTTTTTTATCCCATTACCCTAGCTACTCCAGTGGGAGTGTGCCCACTCGTTTGCTCCCTAAGTACACAAAATTAGCTGCTTATCAGTTGATCTTCTTACATGATCCTTTAAAAACCCTTTGTGTGTGTGTACAGGCACCTATGCAGCGTCCAAGGCCGCTCTTCCCTTTAGGGGAAGCCTAGACAAGCCACCCCCAGCCTTTTCTTACCCACTCACAGGGGGCTCAGGCCTAATTAAATTGCTCTCAAAGACAAGAAGGGATGAATTTTCTTCTTTCCGTCTCCCTTGTCACCCATTTAACTCAGCTGACATTCACTGACTCCTTTTTACTTATGTTCAAAAAAAAAAAAAAAAAAAAAACTCATATGCACACACACACAAAAGCCCCATAAAGACAGGGTTTAGAGAGCTGGGAGAAGTAGGGAGGGACGGTGTTCGTGGATAAACTCTTAATCTGGTTACTGCGTGTGATTTATAATTTCAGAAACAAACAACTGAAACAAGAGAGAAAGTGCCAGAGGAGAGGTTTGATTTCTCTTGCTGGCTTTGATTTTATTCCATTACACTAACACTGAAGAAGACTGAAACAACCACACATATACACACAAACACATACATCAGTGCTTGTGGTCAATCTGTACCCCTCTGTTGTTTTTTGTTGTTGTTGTATTTTTCTTGGGCTCAGATTAATGAGGGAGGTTTTGTAAACTAGGATGAGCAGAGCCTATTAATGTAGCTGTGCCCAAGAGGGGCAGAGGGGAGCCGCAGCCACTTTGGCTGGCCTGCTATTGATTGGACTGGAGGTCACGGGGGAGTACTGCTGCATTTCTGAAGCTGGGGTTCAGGGAGGGGGCTGGAGAGCTTTGGCTAAAACAGACAACAGGAGCCCTCTGCAAGTCTAGCTCCAATAAGGGCCTAGGAAGAGCCAGGCAATTAGCCTTTGAAGGTCATGGTAAGTTCCCTCCCCCATTCTCTCTTTTCACCACAGTATCCAGCCTTCCTTCCCTCCTCCTCCTTTCTTCATCACCCATACTCCAAACACATCTGAGGATTCCATTCAATTAAATCTCTCTCGGCTCCAGCTGGCTCTGGAGTGAAAGGTCAGCAGAGTCCAGGAGGGAGAAAAAGACACTAGGAGGAGCTAGAGCTTGTGGCTGCCTCCGACCCTGCCTTTGGTCTTCCTCCCCCCATCTCCCCAAACTCTCCTCTCCCCACTTCCTTTCTACCTACCATCTTTAATGATACCCGGTGGTCAATCACTCCCCAGCAGTGAGAGACATGCCCTGAAGCATCATTGCGGTAGGGAGGGACCGATCAGGTTTGGTTTTTTGTTTGTTTGTTTTGTTTTGTTTAAAAAAAAAAAAAAAAAAGATGATAATGGTAACCCGCGGACATAGTGTCTGTTTGTTTGCTGTGCTTCTTGGAGGCCTATCGCTGTTTGCCTGGGCCAGCCCAGCTGCTTGGAGGGTCTGTGCAGTCCTTGGCATTCACCCTTCCCACAGTTTGCATTTTGTCTTGCCTTAAAGATACCTAATTAGACTGAGGGATAGTTTGCTGGCCTGCTTGACTCCATAAATAGAAGAGAAAAAGTAAAGATTTCTGATCCTATTTTTGAAAGCATGTGCTTCAAGTTCACCAAGAAACAGCATATAAGAAAATATGTTAAATTTTGTTTGAAGGATTCAGCTGGGGATGTCTAGATTGTTAAAAAAATCATGTTATAACTATGTGGTTTAAATGATAAATACTAACAAAATAATTTAGGTACAGGATTTATTAGATGAAAGTTCAGATTCAGAAACTTTGTAGAAATTTTAGATACATGTATGCATGCATACATAGTCATACAGATGTGAAGACACATTTTTCTTATTTTTTTTTTGGAAGGCAGTGATCTTAGATTGGTTATTTCCTCTTATGCACCAAATTTTTCCTTAAAATCATGTAGAAATTAATATGAACACAAAATTCCGCAAGGTGATGTCATAAACACCAATATGAACAAGGTATAGTCTTCTCTTCACATGACCTAGAATGTCATATTAAACATTTCACCGTTAATACTTTATGTTTCCATTGTGTTTTTAAAAAAAAACTTGATTTCACTGTGTCCCCGCACTTCTAGTCTATCTATATTCTCAAGGCCCAGTACTTTCTTTTTTGAGCAAGTGTGGGGATATAGATTCTAGTACAACTAATATCTTACTTGCAATAAGATTTTTTTGTTGTTACATTATTTTCTGCATCATTTGATGAACCAAACTACATTTTCCTATTCCTATTAAACTATTTGATGATGCTTTTTATTTTGTTGTATAATTGGGTGAGCAATCATGTGATAAACATAAGTTTGGTATGAAATCAAAGAAGCAATGCTAAAAACAATGAATATATTTTCAGGAAAGTTTCAAAGATGTTAAATCTTTTAGAAAAAAAGATCATAGAAACAGTATTACTTCTTTGTGGTTTTTATGACCACATGATAAAACTCTAAAAGACATCTAGTATAGTTAATGTATGATAGTTTTCTTTTATAACCTAATATTATGTTTTTTGAAATGTGTGTTAGAGGTAGAAGGTTGTGTGTTTGCTAAATTAAAAATGAGTGTGATTTGAATTGAGTTGTTGTTGTTTTTGTTGGGAAAGATTGTGGAAGTAAGACACATGGGAAGAAGTGACATATGTAATATCATACTTTTAAATGCTTCAAATTTAGGGTTTTCTTTATAAAATTACACAAGATAATACTTAGTGCCATTTGGTATTTTATAAACCATCTGTCCAGAACTCTTCCATTTATGTGTATATAAAGTAGAATGCAGCATATCTGATGGCTGTAGATATCTGTGTACATGTGCATACATGCCCCCACCTATACAGAATTATATGATCCTGCCAACAAAGGAATACGATTATTTATTCTAATTGTACCTGTCCAATTTAGGTATCTCTCAGAAAATCCTTCAATAGTTGATAGTTGAAGGAATTTTTAACTTATTAATTGAACAAATATTTATAAAGCACCTATTATATGTCAGATATTATGTCACTTGCTGAGATCACAAAAATGAAAAAGAAAACACACACACATTTCCTGTCCTCATGGAGTCAGAGTCTAATGAAAAAGAAAGCCATTGCGGCCAGGTGTGGTGGCTCATGCCTGTAATCCCAGCACTTTGGCAGGCCAAAGTGGGCAGATAGACCATCCTGGCCAACATGGCCTTGTCACTACTAAAATACAAAAAAGTAGACAGCCATGGTGGTGTGTGCCTATAATCCCAGCTACTCGGAAGGCTGAGGCAGGGGAATTGGTTGAACCCGGGAGGCGGAGGTTGCAGTGAGCTGAGATAGTGGCACCGCACTCCAGTCTGGGCAACAGAATGAGACTCCATCAAAAAAGGAAAGAAAGGAAGAAAGGAAGAAAGCAAGAGAGAAAGAGAGACAGAGAAAGAGAGAAAAAGGAAGAGAGAAAGAGAGAGGAAGGAAGGAAGGAAGAAAGGAAGGAAGGAAGGAAGGAAAGAAGGAAGGGAAAAGCCATGGCACAAATACTTGTGACAGCACTGTCAAAAGAGAACTGTGAGGTATTATGGAATTATATAGCAGGTCAACTAAATCTAGTGAAAATGTCATATTTCTACGTAACCCAGAATTATTCCCAGGTAACTCTAAATTTCGGGCAAAATAGCTTTAGTAGTCCAAGGACAGTTCTGTTAAGAATTGGGGTGTGGGCCATTGGAAACGAAAGTACAGAGATCCTGGAGTAGGACACAAAGAAACATAGTCAGAAAACTAATTTAAAGATCTCAGCAGAGCACTGACAGTGTCTGCTACAGAGAGCAAGCAGGATTTTTAGATTTTTTAAAATATGGATTATATAAGTGGGTGGTTATTTACATTGCTGAATCAGGAAAAAATAGGAAAAAAGGTGTGTTGGGCAAAAATATGTGGATGAGATAGTAATTATGTCTTAGACTGGTTAAGTTTGAAGTCTTTGTGTAATACCGTTCAAAACATTCAGTAAGCAGTTTATAGTTATATGTAAGTCTAAATCTCAAAAGAGGAAATCTGAATGAGTAATTATAGCAGGGTTGCAGGATACAAAGTTAATATACAAAAGCCAATTGCTTTCTGATATACAAAAAACGAACAAGGGGGATTTGAAATTAAAACTACAATACCAGCAAGTTATTTTGTAAATAGCAACAAAATTATCCTAAAGTTTGTATGGAGAAGCAAAACATACGGAATAGCCAACACGATATTGAAAAATTAGGACAAAGTTGAAGGAATGACACTACCAGATTTCCAGATTTAGCGTAAAGTCACAGCAGTCAAGGTAGTGTTAGTCAAGGAATGGAAACGTAGATAATTGGAGCAAAATACAGAGCCCAGAAATAAATCCACATAAAGATAATCACCTGACCTTTGACAAAGAAGCAAAGGCAATACAATGAGAAAAGATAGATTTTTCAACAACTGGTACAGGAACAAGCAGACAGCCACATTAAGAAAATGAATCTAAACACAGACCTTACCTCCTTCAAGAAAATTAACTCAAAGTGTATTACAGACCTAAATAAATAAATAAATAAACCTGTAAAACTCCTAGAAGATCACATAAGCAAAAAACCTGGATGACCTTGGGTTTGGTGATGACTTTTTAGATGTGACACCAAAGGTATTAATACAGGCTTATCCAACCTGTGGCCCATGGGCAATAGGCAGCCCAGGAGAGCTTTGGCTGCAGCCCAGCACAAATTCCTAAACTTTATTAAAACATTATGAGATTTTTTGTGATTTTTTGTTTGATCATCAGCTATTGTTAGTGTATTTTATGTGTGGCTCAAGACAGTTCGTCTTCCCATGTGACCCAGGGAAGCCAAAAGATTGGGCATCCTTGCATTAATCCATGACCCCAAAAAATGAGAAGCTGGACTTTATTAAAAACTAAAATTTTCTACTCTGTGAAAGACACTGCCAAGCTAATAAAGACAAGCCACACTCTGATGGAAAATATTTACAAAAGACCTACCTGATTAACGACTAGTATTTGCAATATAGAAAAACATTCTTAAAACTCAACAGTAAGAAAACAACTTGATTAAAATGTAGGCCAAACACCTTAATAGATACCTCACCAAAGAAGATATAAAGATGGCAAATAAGCATATGAAAAGATACTCCAGATCATATGTCATCAAGGAAATGTAAATAAAAACAAAATGAGATACTACCATATACTTATTAGAATGGCCAAAATCAGAACACTGACAACACCGAATGCTAGTGAGGATGTGCAGAAACAGTTGCTTTGATTCATTGCTTATAGGAAAACAAAATGGTACAACCAATTTTATGTCCAACAGGACAGTTTGGCAGTTTCTTACAAAAGTAAGTGTACTGTTACCGTAACATCCAGCAATGGTACTTCTTGGTATTTACCTCCAAAAGTTAAAAACGTATGCCCACACAAAAACCTGCAAGCAATATTTACAGTGTTATTTATAATTGTCAAAACATAAAAGCAACCTAGATGTTCTTCAGTAAGAGAATGGATAAATAAACTGTGGCACATGCAGAGAATGGCATGTTATTCAGTGCTATAAAGATATGATCTATCAAGCCAGGAAAACACATAGAGGAAACATAAATGCATATTACTAATTTAAAGAGGGCAAACTGTAAAGGCTACATACTACATGATTCCAACTATATGGCAACCTGGGAAAAGCAAATCTATGAATACAGTAAAAAGATCAGTGAGTGTCAAGTGTTGGTGGGAAGTATGGGAAGGATGAATAGGTTGAGCACAGAGAAATGTTAGGGCAGTGGAACTACTCTGTATAATACTATAGTGGTAAATATATGTCATTATACATTTGCAGAAACCTATACAATGTACAATATCAAGAGTGACCTCTGTTGTAAACTATGGACTCTGGATGATGATGTGTCATTGTAGGTTCATGACTTGTAACAAAGGTACCACTTTGGTGGAGGCTGTTAATCATTGAGGAGCTATGTATGTGTGTTGACACGGGTATACGTTTCAGAGTTGATCTATAAAGATAGTGACTGAAAACTATAGGGTGAATAAGATTGTCTAGGGAGGGTGAGTCATATGTAATAAGAAGTGTTGAGTAATTCCAACATTAAGTGACTAAGTAAGGATAAAAGAAATTACAAAGGGGACTGAAAAGGAGCATCAGAGAGTAGGAAAATCACAGGAGGCTGGTCCCTGAGAAAGTAGACAGAACCTAAATGATACAGGACTCCAAATAAAATATGGACTTAAAAGTACTTATCGGATTAATAACAGTATATTATTTTGGACCATTTTGAGCATAGTTCTAGTGAGTAAGTGCTGATACATAGAAGACAATAAGTAGAGAAGAAAATAAGTAGAGAAGAAAACGTCATAATCAGAGTGGGTTCAGTAGTAAATGAGAGTTAAGAAAATTAAAAAAAAATTGAAGCCCATATTCTAAAATAAATTATACCAAGTTTAAAATTATGTACTTTAAGGACAAATAGTTGCATCATATGGAATAAAATCTATAGGCACTCTTTAATTAGGAGTAACTAAGATAGAGTTCCTGAATTCATCCTGATCTAAGACCAGATATCATCATCTTTCTTTTGTCATCTCGTTTTCATATTACTAAACATAGTTCATGTTTCTGCAGTCCCCATTTTCTGGAATCACCAAAGGTAAGGCTAATTTAACTAGTTCTTTGTTTTTCTGATTATAGTTTTCATCACTTTACTACTAGACTTTCTACCTCTACCTCACTGTGTTGTTAGCATATGCTTTTCTCTTATTCTCACATTTACCTATATTCCTAAACACTAATGCACAAATCCAGGCAAGCAGGAGCTGAAAATGAAATATGTTCTTTATGATACAGTTTCTTTTAAGTACAAACACTCTCCCACATGGCAGAAAAGGGAAGCGGTAGATGGAAAAGGATATTGTAGATTTCTGTAGACTCAGATGAGAAAAAGTAATCTTCTGGTTAGAGTACAATGTTAAAAAAAAAAAAAAAAAAAAAAAAAAAAAACTATTCCAAAACCCAGATGCATTTATTGCATTTTGCTGAATTATATCACAAATTTTTTTTTTCTGAAAAGTAATAGTCTGTGCTCAAGAATGAGATTTGTCTGAAAACCTTGAATCTTTGCTTTTAAACTGTATTATGTCCATTAATGTAAATTGCATTTACGAGCTTACATTCATTTAGTGGTTTGCTACTCATTTTGTGATTAACATTTTCAACAAACAGGAAAAGAGACACTGCTTGCAGGCAGGCAGGTAGCAACCCTGTGATATGATGGCTCAATTTCAAACCAGTGTCATGCTTACCAAAAGCAGGGATAGAGAACCATAGTCAGAAGTAATTCCAATAATAAGATAATAAATAGAAATAAAACACAATTTTATTTCATGCAAGACTTTTTTAAACTGCTATTTTATATATGGGAAATGATACTATGAGACATTCTTTAGTTATAAAAAAAGATGACGCTTTTAAAATCATCATAATTGTGAACGGTTTTGTACCCTTACTCCCCTAGTATAGTACGTAGTTGAGCAGCCCACCCTTTCCTTCCTTCCTTTTTCACTTCCTTCATTTCTTTCTTTCCTTCCTTATTCCTGTTTCTTTTTTTTTCTTTTCTTTTTTTTTGAGACAGTCTTGCTCTGTTGTCCAGGCTGGAGTGCAGTGGCACAATCTCAGCTCACTGCAACCTCCATCTCCTGGGTTCAAGCTCTTCTGCCTCAGCCGTCTGAGTAGCTGGGACTACAGGCATGTGCCGCCACACCTGGCTAATTTTCGTATTTTTAGAAGAGACGAGGTTTCACTATGTTGACCAGGCTGGTCTCGAATTCCTGACCTCATGGTCTGCCTGCCTCGGCCTCCTAAAGTGCTGGGATTACATGTGTGAGCCACTGTGCCTGGCCTCCTTTTTCTTTATTTATCTGCTTCTATCTTTCCCCGCCTCTCTCCTTCTCTCATATCTCCCTCCTTTTTTCTCTTTCTTTCCACTTTTCTTTCCCTTTCCTTCCTCTTGCCCTCCTCCTTTCCTTCCTGCCTTCCTCCCTCCCTCCTTACCTCCCTTCCTCCCTTCTTTCCTTCCTGCCTTCCTGCTTTCTTTACTTCCTTGTTTCCTTCTTCCACCATTATCTTTTTTCATTATGGAAGTCTGCTAATTTCTGAATACCTACTATGGACTGGGAGTTTGCATCCCCCAAATTTTGTATGTTGAAGTCCTCATCCCCAGTGTGTTTTGGAAGTGAGGCCTTCGGGAGGTAAATAGGATTAGATTAAATTATGAAAGTGAAGCCCTTATGATTAGATTAATGCCCTTATCAAAAGAAGAAGAAATCTGAGATCACTCTGTCTATCTACATGGACCAAGGAAAGGCCATGCCAGTGAGTACACAGTAAGAAGATGGCTGTCTACAAGTCAGACGGGCCTTCACAAGAACCCAAATTTGCTAGCAACTTGATCTTGGACCTCCCAGCCTCCAGAACTGTGAGAAATACATGTCAGTAATTTACCCAGTTATTAATACCCAGTCTATGGTATGAATATTTTATTATAGCAGCACAAGCAGACAAAAACACCATTTTCATAATATTGAAGGTTACTAAATTAAATATGTGACCAGAACAAGTATGAACCACTTTATAGATGGGTAAAGTTTTTTTATTCCTTAAAATAGAATATAGGCAATAGCCATGATAAATATAATACAAATATTATAGGGGTAATATTTTTATTATTAGCATGAGAAATTGAGATTGCTAAAACACCATTGTAGTCTTGGCTTTCAGTCTATTGAGTAGATGTCATGTTGATGGCAATCAAAAACTTTATTGACAGATGTCTACTCCTTCGGGTAGAACAGCCAAAGGGTCTCCCTTTGGTGAGACGTATTAAATATTTTGGGCCAGTAGATTGCACTGATAATTTTCTCTGTAAGTTGAAACAAGCTATATTCCCCTTTCTAGAAATAATATTTGTCACATCGCAATAATAAAATATATTAACATGGTCATCAATTATTCATCATTTTCTATGTAACAATAATTATTCTAAGAGTTTCCATATATTCTAAAAATAACCAGACCCATCTCACAAACATTTATGCAAAGGGTTTTTTTCTTCTTGAAATTACAAGCATATATAGTACAATTTCTTCTAACTGGAGAGTGAATATGTTTATAGATTTCTAGGATCTGTAATCATTACATAAGAGAAACTTAAAAGAAAATCAAATTCCCTTGATCAGGTTTAAGGTCTTATTTACTTATTTCAAAAATGTCAGTATAACTCTACTCAGGTTTCACTGTGGTAGGCTCTAAAGCTAATTTAAGCATCAGATGTTTGTATGAAGTGCTCACTTATTTAATATAACAGAGTAAATAGGGTCTTTTGCTTTGGTAGCAGGGACAGATTCATGAACTCTGTACTTGAATTGATCTCTGAAGCTCCATGTAATCCATAATACCTTGATAGAGCCATCAATAGTTCAAAAATATTTTATCAATGAATTTCATAGAATGCTTTCAGGAATGAACGCAAAGATCAACTAAATACAGATGTAGGTTAAGAACTCCAGCCATGTGTTGGTTGGATAATACATAGCTGCAAAATTATTTATATCAGGCATATGGAAGTATAATCCTAGGAAAATGGAATAAAATAAAAGAAACTTCATTTTTTAGTGTTTTGGCATAAAATATTCCCATGTTTTGTTTAATAGATTGAAAATTTAGCATTTCACGTTTTCTCTTAAAAATCGAATCAATAATTTTTTTCCAAGAAACATTGCCAGTGACCACTATAGCAATAATAAAATAAAGTTTTAGAAACATAGAGTTAATTTCAAATATAACCCAGGAAAGGCAGATTTTACAAACTACAGATTGGACATATTAGACTGGATGTCTAGTATTTGCTGATTTGACTTCTGTATTCATTTCCACAAGTTCTAAAAATAGAGCAAAATGTTCTTTGGGATGTCATTCATCCCTATTCTTAACCATGCTCTTTGGATACAATTTATTCACTCATTTAAGAATTACTGAGTGATTTACAGGTGCCAGGCAGTGTTATACAATCAGAAGATATAGAAATGAATGGTAGATGAAAAAAAGCCCTATCTCTTTCCCCAAGGGTGATAAGAACTTGCAAGGTAAAAGGTGATGCTTGATGGAGTATATGAGTAAGAGAGGTTCTTGCACTGGAGTTTAAAGTGTTGAGGTGTAAAGACTGGAGCTTCATCAGCCATCTTACAACCATGTAAGGAGCTAGCCCAGCAATAAGGAAAATATGGAAGAAGATAGAGCTAAAACATTCAAGTGAAAACAGACAAACCAAAAAAGAAAAACTTATGGCATTTTCTGATATTCTTAATTAAGCTGTGGCTAAAGCTGGAATTATTCTTGAAGATATGTGAGTCAGGAAATTTCATTTATAGGCTATTAAAAACTAGGTTTTCTAACACTTGTAAGTGAAAGAATCTTAATTTCTGCAGAAACAATTTTTTAAAATTTTAAGATAAAGATGAAAATGTTGATCAACATCTTGTTGATGTCTGAGTTAATGAGAAAAGTTAATCTATATTATTTGTGTTAATATCTATAATAATATAAAAATAACATTATTCATGGAATAATTGTATATTTAGAAATCAACTATATTTTGTTTTCATTTTCACATGTGAAATTGAGTGAAAAGCATTGGAAATTTCTTTTGACTATTTATAAGCAAGAGGAACAATTTGTGAAACTAGAATTTAACCACTCAAAATTATAATAAACTTCAGTGTTTAAACTCCTATTACGTTGTACAATTTCCAATTATTCATTCTAAATCTGTGGTTTGTGTTGGCAAAATTAAAACTCTTAAAAACTTAAAAGTGATCCATCTTTCCATATCTTTGCACTTAGAATAAAATAGAGAGATTCAAAATATACCTGTAAAATATTGTCGCCTAAATTAACTACTTTTAGATACATACACATTGTTAAACCTTTGATTTAATATTAAGTTCTACAATTCTCTGTCCTGCCTATAGTCTAAAGCTCACCTGTATGTTAGTGCCTCATTACATCCCTTGCAGATCCAAACAAAAGCTGACCACATATTCAAGAATGTATTCTGTCTGCTGTACCTAGTACATCTACTATGAACTACTTAAAATTGTACACTCGGATTCTCAGAATATTTTTTATCATTTATGCCCCTCCCCCAAAATTGGATCATATATTACTGTGTATTTATAACTCTGTTGACCTTTATATCTTGAATTGAAAATTGCAGAATTCAGAAACATTGAATTACACATAAAATGGGACCAGTGGTGAAATTGTGATTACAAAATTTTCCGACATACTGTTGTTTCCATTTACAACATAAGGTTCACTGAATAAATGTTCTGAATGCTTACCATAATATTTGCATCTTGCTTATAACAAATTGCTAACCGGTAAGTTTATGGGGTACCATATGGGTCTCAGTTCTTTAGTTGGCGGCAGTTAAACAAATCCTACATTTTTACACATAAATAAATGCTTGAGAGAGAAACTACCCATTTTATGAAATCATATGTCCAGTTGGATGTAGGTCAGGGAGGACTTGCTAGTGTGTTAGTAGCCATAAAAACCTGCCCCAGGCTAATTACTATTTAGTTGCAGGGGTTGGTTCGGCTAGCTATGCATACGTTATAGCCCATATGTACAAACCTTCCCATTTGTAGGAAGACCAGATGGCCCCTCCCTAAGCACGAACCTTTCCTGCTACGTGGATTAACTATGAAAGATTTAAATTGCTTGCTTTAAAAAAAAATTGACTTTAGTGCCCATATTTTTGGTAGTTATTAGAGACTTTTAATTCAGAAAGAGCAGCAAATGCTATTTGTTCGTGCAGAATTTTTGCTAGTGATTCATTGTTTTCACTTTGAGATATACATGAAACAATTATTCTTACTATTTCACGGATTTTTTTCATATATTATAGATTAACTTGTTTGAACTGGGCACTATGAAAGGGGGTTATATATACTGATGATTAATGTTTACTATTTTAAACAGTTTGAGAGATATATATATAGGAGTTCATGTCTCCCAAAGCATAATTTGAAATTATAGTTAATTTCTGTAGAAGAGTAAAATATCAAAATTTCTCTAAAAACAGGATTTATAAAATCATTATTGTTAGAAATAATATATCTGGAAAAATATTTCAGGTATAAAAGTAGATAAATAAAATACATATTATCAATTTTTGAAGCAAAAATTATACTCACTGTATCAATTCTACGGCAAAATCAACATGAAAAGAACATATTATTGGCTTATTTCTTGCCGTTAAATTTGAATACAACAAAATATTAATCACATAAAATATGAATTTTTATGAACAAAATTTTATTCATATAAAATAATCTGAATTAATGTTTTTCAAAGTCTTGTGTCAGAGGTATTCATCTTAATTAGTATATAGTTAATTATAAATTTGATGTTCTTATGGTCAAATGACTACTTATTAACTAAATCTGAAAGCCTATAATTAAAGTAAATCCACAAGGATGTCCTATAATATATAATTACTGAAACGTCAGCATCCTCAGAATCTTCCACATTGAATACTCAAAATTAATTGCAAACAAATATAATTTTTTAAAATTTCTACGGGGAAAGCAGTCAAACAATTCAATTATCCTATCCAAAGTGGGTCACCAAGCTAAAGAAAATAAAACTCTAAATGTAAAATTCTAGTTAAAATTTGTATGTTTATCAAAATTCTATCAATTCCATCATTAAGATTTTAAATTATTAGATATGATGGTCCACTATTACTCATTAAATATTTTTATATATAGTTCAGGAAATACATGACGAGTTGACAGAAGTAGGCTTCAGACGATCAGTAATAGTTCAGGAAATACAAATAAAAATTAATTCTGATAGCTACAAAGAGCTTTGTTGATGGGCTTGGAATATAAAATGTATAGATTTCAAAGTGGTATATGAAAATATGGGCATTAGAGGAATAAAAGAAGATGGAGGAAAGACAGCTCCCAAATTTACAAATAAGACACATCTAGAAACTTGTAGTAATTGTGTAATAATCTGTTATGAGAGTTGAAGTACCTCATGAACTTCAAGGAACCATTTACTTTTGTGACATTATTTTCTGTTAATCAGCAAGGTTTCTATTTCTTGAGTATCATTTTAGATAATAGACTAATGAAATACTACAACCTTCTATAAATGAATGATTTTGCTGTAAAAATAATATAAAAGCAATCATATGTTCATGAATCAGGTATTGAAAATACTACATGTAAAAAAGAATCCCTATATTTTTTGTAATATTATTAAAATTTATTTACCGAGAATTGTGTCCCTAAGTCAGCTAAGGCAGATAATGAAGTTGTCATTGTAAATGTAAATATTTCTTTATCTTTTTGATGATGAAAATATTGTTGTTTCATAATATATAATTATAATTTGATTAATAAATTTAATCAGTATTTTAATACCCTCACATTAAAATTAGAAAAATAATTAAATTTTTGAAATAATTTTATTTACTCATATATCACAGGAGGACCATTTTACACCAGCAATTTTCACATCATAACATGTCTTATGTTAGAAATAATAACAACCAGAATTCACTTGTTTTTCATTAGCAGCACTATTGACATTTTGGGCAATAATTTGTGGGAGGAGTGCTCCTGCACATTGTAAAACGTTTAGCAACGTTCATAACTTCTAACCACTAGCAGTCAGTAGCACTTTGCCAGTTGTGACAACCAAGTGTCTTGACATTGCCAAATGTCCCCTGAAAGACAAAATTAATGCCACTTGAGCACTGTGCTAACCATAGGTGATAAACAAAATTTTATATATTTCATGCTAAAAGAAAGAAGTCAAAATATAATAATATATGTAAAAAATATTTTATGAGGTTTTTTTTCTTGTAAATTTAAGTTCCTAACAGATTCTGGATATTAGACCTTGGTCAGATGCATAGTTTGCAAAAATTTTCTCTGCCCGATAGGTTATCCATTTATTCTGTTGATAGTTTCTTTTGATGTGCAAAAACTCTTTAGTTTAATTAGAATCCACTCATCAATTTTTGCTTTTGTTCCAATTGCTTTTGGTATCTTCATCACGAAATCTTTGCACATGCCTATGTCCTAAATGGTATTGCCTAGGTTGTCTTCCAGGGTTTTCATAGTTTGGGATTTTACATTTAAGTCTTTAATCTATCTTGAGTTAGTTTTTGTATATAGTGTAAGGAAGGAGTCCAGTTTCAATCTTCCGCATGTGGCTAGCCAGTTATCTCAGTGCCATTCATTGAATAGGGAATCCTTCACCCATTGCTTATTTTTGTCAGGTTTTGATCTTTGTTAAATATCAGGTAGTTGTAGATATGTGGTGTTATTTCTGCATTCTCTACTCTATTCCATTGGTGTATGTGCCTATTTTTGTACTAGTACCATGTTGTTTTGGTTACTGTAGCCTTGTAGTATAGTTTGAAGTCAGGTAGCATGATGCCTGCAGCTTTGTTCTTTTTGCTTAGGCTTGCCTTGGATATTCAGGCTTATTTTTGGTTCCATATGAGTTTTAAGATAGTTTTTTTTAGTTCTCTGATGAAAGTCGGTGGTAGTTTAATGGGAGTAGCATTGCATCTATACATTGCTTTGGGCAGTATGGCTATTTTAACGATATTCTTCCTATCCATGAGCATGAAATGTTTTTTCCATTTATTTGTGTCATCTCTGATTTCTTTCAGCAGTGGTTTGTAGCTCTCCTTGTAGAGATCTTT
Organism: Macaca nemestrina; assembly: GCF_043159975.1. Taxonomy (NCBI): domain Eukaryota; kingdom Metazoa; phylum Chordata; class Mammalia; order Primates; family Cercopithecidae; genus Macaca; species Macaca nemestrina. The sequence continues at coordinate 124,975,670 of NC_092134.1, read as the reverse complement.
TGCCTCCTGATTTAGCTGTATTCCTAGGTATTTTATTCTTTTGTGGCAATTGTGAATGGGAGTTTATTCATGATCTGGCTTTCCTCTTGCCTGTTGTTGGTGCATAGGTATGCTCATGATTTTTCCACATTGCTTTTGTATCCTGAGACTTTGATGAAGTTACTTATCAGCTTAAGAAGCTTTTGGGCTCAGACAATGGGGTTTTCTAGATAAAAGATAATGTCACTTGCAGCAGGGATAGTTTGAATTCTTTTCTTCCTATTTGTATGCCTTTGTTTCTTTCTTTTGCCTGATTGCCCTGGCCAGAACTTCCAATACTAAAGGAATAGGAGTGGTGAGAGAGGGCATCCTTGTCTTGTGCTGGTTTTCAGGGGGAATTCTTGAACAGACACTTTTCAAAAGAAGACATACATGTGGCCAACAATCATGTGAAAAAAGATCATATCACTTATCACTAGAGAAATGCAAATCAAAATCACAATGAGATACCATCTAACACCAGTCAGAATGGCTACTATTAAAAAGTAAACAAATAACAATTGCTGGCAAGGTTGTGGAGAAAAAAGAACACTTTCACACTGTTGGTGGGAGGGTAAATTAGTTTAACCATTGTGGAAGACAGTGTGGCAATTCCTCAAAGACCTAAAGACAGAAATACCATTTGGCCCAGCAATCCCATTACTGGGTATATACCCAAAGGAATATAAACCATTCTATTCTAAAGTTCCATGCATATGTATGTTCACTGCAGCACTGTCCACAATAGCAAAGGCATGGAACCAACGTAAATACCCATCAGTGATAGACTGGATAAAGAAAATGTGTTATGTATACACCAGAGAATACTAGGCAGCCATGAAAAAGAACAAGATTATGTCCTTTGCAGGGACATGGATGGAGTTGGAGACCATGATCCTTCGTAAACTAACACAGACACAGAAAACTAAATACCGCATGTTCTCACTTATAAGTGGGAGCTAAATGATGAGAAAAACAGACACATAGAGAGGAACAACACACAGTGGGGTCTTTCAGAGGCTAGAGGGTGGGAGGAAGGAGAGGATGAGGAAAAACACTTAATGGGTACTAGGTTTAATACCTGGGCAATGAAGTAATCTGTACCACAAACCCCCATGACACAAGTTTACCTATGTAACAAATCTGCACTTGTACCCCAAACTTAAAATAAAAGTTAAAAAAAAAATAACACTTTATAAAATAGAAAGAGAAATCCGGTACATTTCTATTTTACAATAAAGCAGGACACAAACATTTTTGTTCACAATATGTTCTCAAGAACACAAAGTTCTTAAATCATAAAAAGGCACATTTATTATACTACGTTAATTAAGACAGAAAAGAGAAATTTCAAAAATTGCTTACACACAACTTGACTACTAGTAGAAACTAAAATTGTATTTTGGTTCATGGCACTAATATTCAAGTTGTAATTCAAGTGCCATGAATTAGTTCATGGCACTAATATTCAAGTCAAAAGTGGCTCTTTTATCTTAAGACTTTAGTATTTTGCATTTTAAATGCCATAAGCACACCCTATGGAATCAGTAATGGGATACAGATAATGGAAATCAAACAAAGAAAACCCACAAAATCACCCTGCACCAAGTTGTTTTACTTTTTTAAGATTCTTAACTCCGAACCAGTTTTATTTGGTTGCAGAAGGTGAAAAACACAATTATTAGAGATAATAACCCCACAGATACAAATATCTGCAAATGCTCAAGTCTCTTATATAAAATGGCACAGTTATTGCACAAGACCTATGCGCACCTTCCCATATGCTTTGTCATCTCTAAATTACTTCTGGTACCTAATACAACGTAAATGCTATGTAAGTAGTTGTTTCATGGTATTCTTTAGGGAATAATGATAAGAAAAATGTCTGTGCACGTTTAGTACAGATACAACCCTGCATTTAAAAAAAAAGTTTGCAATCTGCAGTTGCTTGAATCTGTGGGTGCAACACCCACAGACGTGGAGAGCTGAATATATTTGATGTAGGGACAGTAACATGAAATACAAAAGAGGAAGAGAGATTTTCTTATTTTTTCTTTTAGACTTTCATTCTGTCACCCAGACTAGAGTGCAGTAGTGTGATCTTGGCTCACTGCAACTCTCGCCTCCTGGGTTCAAGCGACTCTCCTGCCTCAGCCTCCCAAGTAGCTGGGATTACAGGTGCATGCCACCATGCCAGGCTAATTTTTGTATTTTTAGTAGAGACGGAATTTCACAGTGTTGGCCAGGCTGGTCTTAAAGTCCTGACCTCAGGTGATCTGTCGCCTTGGCCTCCCAAAGTGCTGGGATTGCAGGCATGAGCCACTGCACCTGGCCCTATATTTTCTAAATTTTAATCTATCTTTGATCTTTCCCAGTCTTTACAATAATTAATAGAAAACTTTCCATAATAAATTTATAGTACCTTTAAGACAGACACCAGGCTGAGCCAGGTGGCTCACGCCTGTAATCCCAGCACTTTGGGAGGCCGAGGTGGGTGGATCACGAGGTCAGGAGATTGAGACCATCCTGGCTAACATGGTGAAACCCCGTCTCCAACAAAAATAAAAAAAAATTAGCTGGGCGTGGTAGTCCCAGCTACTCAGAAGGCTGAGACAGGAGAATGGCGTGAATCAGGAAGGCAGAGCTTGCAGTGAGCCAAGATCATGCCACTGCACTCCAGCTTGGGCAACAGAGCAAGACTCCATCTCAAAATAAATAAATAAATAAATAAAGGCACCAAAGTTCAATAATAACCTTTATTATTTGGTATATGTGGATTAGTGACCTGAAGTTTATAATATGAAAAACATATGAATGACTTTCTATTAATATTTTTAGATTTAAAACTTTTCATATTTTTGACATTTAGTTTTCACTATCTACATGATTATTTTCTTTAAAAGTATCTCATAATTTCCACTCAATGTAATAATTTCCATTCAATGTGCAGACCTTTTAAGATTACCACCTGCAGAGAACAATCATAAAATTGAAACAGCAAAGAAAGTTAACTTTCAGAATCACCAGAAATGAATTAGAAATCAATAACAATAAGATAACCATAAATCCCAAAATATTTGAAAATTAAACATCACACTTCTAAAAATGTAGTAGCTGAATATGGAATGATATGAAAATTTTAAAAGATGGGAACAAAATAATAATGGAGATACAGCACATAGAAATTTTTGAGACACAGCTAAAGAAGTACCTAGAGGACAAGACATATTGTTACATGAAATAAAATAATAAGAACAATTTAAAATCAATGATTGAAACTCTTCCTTAAGAAAATAGAAAAGAATCTAAGTTCAAAGTAAGTAAAAGAAAGAAAATAATAAAGATGAGTATAATTCAATGAGATTAAAAATGTTAAAAATAAAGAAAATCAATGAACCCTAAAGCAGGCTCTTAGAAAAGATTAATAAAATGTATATGCCTGTAGGTAGATTGCCAAGAATACAGGAGGAAGTATAAATTACTAATATCAGGACAAAATGAGTGGTCATATTACAGATTCTACAGACTTTAGTATCAAAATGAAGGAATATAAACCAACTTTATTGCAATGAATTATACAGCAAAATTAAAATTGATAAATTTCTTGAAACACACAAATTACCAAATATGACCAATAAAAAATTTAAAATTTGAAAACTCCTTTCCCAATTAAGGAAATTGAAAGTATAGTTTTCACAAAGAAAAGGCTATATAGATTAACAGGTGAATTCTATCAAACTTTTAAGGGAGAGCATTACCAATACAAACACCTTCCACCTCAAAAAAATAAACTATGATTAGGAAACATGGTACAACAATATTTACAAGGCTGGTATATCCTTATACTAAAATCAGGCAATTAACAAGAGAAGAGAACTATAAATCCCTCATAATCACAGATGTGAAAATCACTTTGAAATTTAAGCCAATTTAAGTCAATGATATATGTAAAAGGTAATACATAATAAACAAGTGGATTTATTCTATCAATGCAAGGCTGCTTTAAAATCCAAGATATCAAACAATGTGATTCATCACATAATAAAATAAAAGAGAAAAGAGAAAAACCCTAAGAGGACTTTAAAATATGCAAATAAATATTTTAATAAAAGTCTCTGCCCATTCATATTTTAAAATGAAAGTAAGGATAATAAAATAACTTCTCAGCAAAATAGGAATATAAGAATAGAAGGAAAACATCTTAATCTGATGAAGGATGTTGATAGAAAGTAAAAATCCCATAAAACCATAGATAAAATTACACTCTTCTCCTAATGGTATACCTAAGACCAGAGAGAAAACAACAATAATGGTTATTTACCTCTCCTCAACATTATACTAGTGATCCTAGCCAGTGAAATAAGACAAGCAAAAGAAATAAGAGGTAAAAAGTTTGTAGTGCAAAGAATATCACTGTTCATATTTGCAGGCAACATGATTACGTACATACAAACATTAAGGAATGAGGAATCTACATAAAATCTTCTTGGCTAATGAGTCAATTTAGTAAGCTCACGGAATATAAGTTCAGTATGCAAAAATTAGTTCTATGTTAATACTAACAATGACAATTAGAAAAAGAAATTTACCAATCCCATTAAAAATGAAAATAAAATACATAGAAACAAATGTACCCAAAGTTGTGTAAGATGTGTATACTGAAAACTATAAAATATTATAAAGTAAAATAGAAGACTAAATAGATATATGTTTATGGCCCTTAAAACTAATTTGTGTTATGCATTTATTTTCTAGATCAATTGTTGTTTGACAATGGTATTTTTAAAGAGATATCTACAATTACCTGATAGTTAAGATATTTAATAGATCTTTCACACTTCACACCATCAACATGAATCTGATATTGGGAAGCACTGAAATAACCTTCTAACCTAAAAAAAAAAAAAAAAATCTATCTCTACCTCCTTCAACTAATCCTGTTTGATATATCTTAGTAATGTATTTGGGTCACTTAATATGCATGTGTCCGGAAAGGGATCATCTCCTCTCAGCTGCTTTCTGTGTAAGCATCAAGAAAAAGAGGGAAAAAAGTTATATGTATTTATTTTTTAAATTAGTAATTTCACCCTGTTATTTTCTGGGAATGATGAATCTTTTTTCTCCCTAACACTAACTCTAGGCCAGCCTAGTTGGTTACATGCTATGGGTGGAATTCCAGTAAAAAGCGGATTGGATTAAAATTTGCTCTTACTGGATTGTTATGGTGCTACATCATAAGGATAATGACCACTTGGTTGAGAGCACTATTCTCTAAATCCTTCTACAGTGACATTTGTGGACCAAAGTTGGGGACAAAATGGATCTCTGTAAGTTACTTAAGAATGCCTTTCTCCCTCTTGAATCAGAACGTTTTCAGTGAAAATTCTAAGTGTAAATAGGAGACGATTATTAAAAAAGGTAAAATTATGCATATCAAAATGGAATATGTCAACTTCATATAGGTACAGGAAGAACAATAAGCTAGGTATCTGGAGAGGAGAATCTGGCATTAATAATCTTGGTCATTAGGAACCATCGGTAGCCTTTCTCATGAAGGAAAATAACCTTGCGCACCACTCCAAACTGTTACAAGCTGAAATTTAACTGACACCTGGATTTGCTATCCATCTACAGAGAGATCTGTCTAGAATCTGATCCTCATTCCCCTTAAAACTACAGAGGAGTCTATCGGGAACAACACAAAATGGCCCCGTTTTTACGAAACATCTTTTCTCACAAGCACCTATCCCAAACTTCCGGATATCTTCCTTACCTATATTCTCAATTATTTTTTTGAGGAAAATGAAAGCCACCTTGCTGGTGGTGTGGACAAGCAGGACAGATTGGAGTGACTCCAGAAACTACTGCTAGACAATTATTTGAACTGAACTGGCAATTTGAGTACATACCAGCCATCCTGGAGGCCATATTAGAGGCAGTCATCCTCTGCCCTACAACTGATGTAAGTCCGACTTAGGAGCACTCATCAATACTTTCTTCTGCCCCTGAGATTAAATGTCTTCCATAGAATCTAGGCATAAACTTGCATCCATCCTGAAAACACCTTAGGAATGTTCATAAAATAGCTTCTATGTATTTAAGGAGACATCATGAATGGATTATGCACTCAGATGACTGTGCAGATATCTCCAAAATAAGGCCTGCCTTGGTTACTCAGGAGAGTGCTAGAGCAAAGGAGCCTCTCAGAAGATAACACACTGCTTATTTATGCATGTCCTTTTGGGAGTTTTCCCTACTATAGGAATTATGCAATTAGAAAAGATAGTATAAAATTTGTTCCTGATTTTAGTTGAAGTGATTAATGATGCTACTGTAGTTATGGAGGCCATTTAGGTTGCATTATCTTACTGGCAATGGTTGTTACAGATAGTAGAATTTGCCCAATATTCCTGTTTTCAGTCCAAGGCGGTGTTTCTGTATTTGTTAACACACCTTGCTATACTAGGATTAATGCCACAAGCCAAGAGGAAAAGTTGATACAGAAACATAAGCACAAAGCCACCTGGTTTTCTAAGAGAGTCAAAAGTGTTATGGAATTTGGGTTGGGTCCAGAAACCTAAGATCTGCAATTGTATTACAGTCATATAGGTTGGCCTCATCCTGTTTATGAGCCTTGACAGACTTGTAGTTTGCTTAACAGTAACCATACTTAAATAAAAATAATACAGTGATTAAATAGCCTTGACCCAGCTGTGGTCTGTCCAGCGAAATTTTTCAGAAGCTGAAATGGCATGGAAATGGTAGCTAAATATTATTGGTAGAAAATTCTTCACATGTATCCCTTGTTTCTGCACATTTTGTGAGCGGAGGTACTGACAGATTTTGTTCTTTTAAAAAATATGCATATAATGAATAAGTTTGAAAGATCTAGATAGTGTCTCCTGAGCAGAGAGCAGGTTTACTTACTCATATGGTTTTGCGGTGTCCCCGCCCAAATCTCATCTTGAATTGTAATCCCCATAATCCCCATATGATGACAGAGGGAACTGGTGGGAGGTGATTGAATCATGTGGGTAGTCTCCCCCATGCTGTTCTCATGATAGTGAGTTCTCACGAGATCTGATGGTTTATAAGTGTTTGGCAGGTCCCCTCTCTCACATTCTCTCTCTCACCTGCCACCATGTAAGACATGCCTACTTCCCCTCTGCCATGATCGTAAGTTCCCTGAGGCTTCCCCAGCCATGCAGAGCTGTGAGTCAATTAAACCTCTTTCTTCATCAGTGAAGCCATTCGGTACTGGGTTTTTCTTTTTTGGGAGACTTTTTATTATTGTTTCAATCTCAACACTCATTAGACCACTTGATTTGTGGCCTAACTCATTTTTTTTTTTGTTTTGTTTAGGTTTTCTATTTTTCTAAAATAGAATAACAAAACAAACCAAAAATGAATTCAATATTGGTAGGTTTTTATGTGCCCAGGAACTTATCCATTTCCTCTAGGTTTTTCAGTTTGGTTGTATATAATTGTTTATAACAGTCTCTAATGATTCTTTGTATTACTGTGGTTTCAATTGTAATGCCTCCTTTTTCATTTCTAATTTTGAGTACTTTCCCTTTCTTTCTTAGTCTAGCTAAGGTTTTTATTCTGTTTTTTCAACAAACCAACTTTTATTTCATTGATTTTATGTTTGTTTTTTGTATCAATTTTATTTCTGCTCTCATCAGTATTATGTATTTTCTACTAATTTTGTGTTTCATTTTTTTTTCATTTTCTAGTTTCCTGGGGTGAACCGTTAGGTTGTTTATTTGAAATCTTTCTGCGTTTTCTGTATGCATTTATCTCTTTTAACTTCTCTCATAATACTTCTTTTGCTGTGTCTCATAGGTTTTGGTGTTCTGTGTTTCTCTTTTGTTTTTCAAAAAAAATTTAATTTACTTCTTGATTTCTTCTTTGACCCACTGGTCATTCAGAGTATTTGGTTTAATTTCCAGATGTTTGTAAAGTTTCCAAAGTTTCTCTTGGTTATTCATTTTTAGTCTTATTCCATTATAGTCAGAAAAAAATACTAGATATGATTTTTAATTTTTAAAATTTGTTGAGACTTGATTTGTGGCTGAATGTAGGGTCTATCCTGAATAATGTTCAATTTGCTGATTAGAAGAATGTGTATTCTAGAGCAGCTGGGTGAAGTATTTTGCTAATGTTTGTTGGGTCTATTTTGTCTATATTTCTGTTTAAATATAATATTTCTTTGTTCATTTCTTGTTTCTATGATCTGGCCAGTGCTGAGAGTGGGGTGTTGAAGTTCTCAGCTGTTATTGTATTGGAATCTATCTCTTTGTTTTAATTGATTATTATTTGCTTTATATATCTAGGTGTTCCAGTGTTTGGTGTGTGTGTGTGTATACAATTTATATATATGTAAATATATATAATTATTATATATTTTTGCTAAATTGATACATTTATTATTATATAATGATGTTCCTTGTTTCTTTTTACAGTTTTTAACTTGAAGTCTATTTTATCTCATGTAAATAGAACTAACCCTGCTCATTTTAAATTTATGTTTATGTGGAATAGCTTTTTCCATTTTGTCTCTTTAAGTCTATGTTTGTCTTTCTAGGTAAAGTGAGTTTCTTGTAGGCATCTAGTTGGATCTAGTTTTTTAATTCATTCAGTAAGCCTAACTGTTAAATGAGGAAAATAATTCATGCACATTCAAGGTTATTATTAATAGGTGAGGATTTACTGCTGTAGTTTTAAAAAAATGTCTTCTTGTTGTTTTCAGTATCTTTTTATCTTTCCTCCTTTTATTGCTTCTCTTGGTGGTTTGGTGGTTTTCTGTCATAATTACATTTGCATCATTTCTCTTTCTCATTTGTGTATTTGCTCTACTAAAGAGTTTTGTATTTTTACATGTTTAAATTGGGATAGGTATCTTTCATTTGCTTTTAGATCTAAGACTCCCTTAAGCATTTATTGTAAGATTAGTCTAGTGGTGATGAATACCCTCAGATTTTGCTTTTCTGGAAAAGACTATTTCTCCTTCATTTCTGAAGTGTAGTTTTGCTGAGACTAGTAATCTTGGTAGGCCTTTTTTTTTTTTTTTTTTTTTTTTAAATCCTTTCAGCGCTTTTAATATATTTTCCCTTTCTCTCCTGGACAGTAAGGTTTCTGCTAAGGAATGTACTGTCGATCTAGTGAGTATTTTCTTATGTGTTATTTGATGCTTTTCTTATGCTTTTAGAATTCTGTCTTTTTCCTTGACAGTTTGACTATAATGTGCATTGGAAAGGACCTTTTTTCTGTTGAATCTATTTGGGATCTTTGAGATTTCTGGATCTAGGTGTCTATATTTCTCCCAAGACTTTGGAATTTTTCAGCTATTATCTCATTAAATAAATTTTTTATGCTTTTTCCATCTTTTCTTTTTCTGAACCTTTCATAATACTAGTATTTGCTAGCTTAATGATGCCCCGTAAGTTCTGAACACTTTTCTTTTATTCATTTTTTCGTTATTTATTGTTTTTTGGCTACTGGAGTATTTCAGAATACTTGCCTTCAAGGTGAGAAATTTTTCTTCTTGATCTAGACTATTGTGGAAGATCACTATTATATTTTAAAATTTCATTCATTGAATTATTCAGCTGCAAGATTTCTGTTTGTTTCCTTTTTATGGCTATCTCTGTTGAATCTCATTCAGACAATGAATTGTGTTCCTGATTTCAGTGAATTATCTATCTATACTCTCTTATATCTTGCTGAGTTTTCTTAAGATTATTATTTTGAATTTATTTTAAGCATTTCATAATTATTTTCTTTAGGGTCTACTACTGAGGAATTATTGTGTTCTTTTGGGGTGTTGTTTCCTTGCTTTTTCGTATTTCTTGTGTCACAACATTAAAATCTTTGCATCTGGTGAAACAGTTGCTTCTTTCAATTTTATGAAACAGCCTTTGCAGGGAAATACTTTTTCCTATATGTGATCTATAGTGTCAGTTGGGTGAGTTCCTTAAGATTTGGTTCTATGTGGATTCAGTAGTGTAATCTTTGTGTAATTTTTTCATCTGTAATCAGTGTCAGTGATACTTGCAAGTGCCTTAGTGGACTAGACCGAAGGTGTTTATGGAGGCAGTGGTGTGACTTTTCCAGAGATGAAGTCACTGGTAGTAGGTGCCTAACAGGCCAGTTCTTGAGCCCTAGTTGGTGTGTGCATGTTGCTAAATGACTCCACTAGCTAATCATGTAGGTTTGCCGGTGGTGGTGGTGGATGCCAGGAAGCCAGCTCCAAGGCCTTGGAAAGCACACATTTCAGGTTTTATGGTTTTGAAGGCAGCTCTCTGCTATGTTAAATCACCTGATTTGGGGGGCACAGCGTGTTGCACGGGCTGAGGTACAAGAAATGTAGCTATACTGCTGGATCCAGCTGGAGTCATGGTGTTGCAGCTTATTGGGTGCACATGGTGAGATGATGGCTGGGCCGCACAGATACCGAGATGCAGGGGCTACTAGCCCGGAGGACAGCATGCTTTTCAGCAGTGGCTCCGTTTTCCAAATGATACCTTGCTACAGCAGCTTGGGTCCTGGGGCGGAAGGGGAGCCAGCGGTTTTCTGTCTGGGGCAATTCATCACATGGACTCCAGGTGGCCCCCTATATAGTAAGCTCAGGGCCCTTGAAAATTGTAAGACTCTTCTGTAGTAATTGCAGGCATCTGTTCATTGTGTTTTGAAGAATAAAGTTCTTTGTCTCTGACCCAGAGTCTCATATCTTCTGCCATCATCAATAAAATTGTAGAAGCGTATTAGCTTTCAAGTGGAGTAAAATCTTTGACACTTCAGTTTTTGATACAATGTTGAAAAAAAAGTGCTTTTTCTCTTAATTTATTTTTGTCAAGAGTCAAGCCAAGTTTCTTGTAGGCAGCATGTAATTGGACCTTACTTTCTATTCAGTTTAACGATTTATTTCTTTTAATTTTTTTGTTTTGACTCTATTAATATAACATCAATCTGTTTCATTTAAATATCTCATCTTGCTGTTTCTCATCTGTTTTTCTCATCTGTTTTTGTAAATTTTCCCCTTTTAAAATTATTAATATTTTTATGCCTTTTATTTTATATCTTCTATTGGCTTATTTGCTATCTCTACTTGTTCTTGTTTTGTTTGCTTGTTTTGTTTAATGGATACTGTTGGGATTATAACATATACTTTTAATTTATGAGAGTACATCTTTAAATAGCATTATACAAGTTCACATATCACCTTACACTATACTGAAATTTCCCCATCTCATCATTTATGCTGTCATTTTAATACTTTTTACTGTTTCATTCTTTATAAATCCTGCAAAATGTTACCACTATATTTTGCTTTGCACAGTTAATTATCCTTTAAATAATTTAAAAATGATTTCAGATATGCCACATTAATCCTATTTTCACCATTTCCAGGACTTTTCTTTCTTTGTGTAAATTTAATTTTCCACTAGTATTACTACTTCCACTTCTTTTAGTGTGTCGTATCATTTAAGACTGAATCATTCATTACTCCAGGCTTCCTTTTAAAAAGCTTTCAGTTTCCTTTATTTTTGAAAGATATTTTGGCTAGAGATGCAATTGTAGATTTACAGTATTTTTTCAGCATTGTTGATATTGTCTTCTTGTTTGCATAATTTCTGTTGAGAAAATTGCTGAAATTCATATATATACATATATATTTTTCTTTGGGTGTGCTTATAAGTTTTCAATTAAATATTGGTTTTCAGCAATTTTTTTATAATACATTTTGGTATTTTGTTGTTGTTTATTCTGCTTGGGGTTTGCTGAGCTTCTTAGGTATATGGGTTTTCAAACAATTTGGCAATTGTATCATCAAATACGTGATCCTTAGCCCTTTTCTAAAATACATATTACACTTTGGTGCAATTGCTTAAATTGTTCACAGTTGATAGATTTTTTTTTTTCCTAGTCTTTTTGCTCTCCCTTCTTTATTTAAAACAGTTTCTAACATTAATTCTTTAACTTCATTCATCGTTATTTCTGCAATATCTAATCTGTTCTTGTCTGTCAAGTGAAGTGATCACTTCAGAGTTTGTGTTTTTTAATCTCTTGAAGTTTAAATATTTGGTCTTTAATTTTTCATCACATATTTTGTTTTCTTTACATTATTGAAGGTCTTTAAAATTGTTAGTTTAATGTTTTTTATTTAATATTTATAATTTCATCATCTGTTATTTCTAAGCCATTATACCTTCCAATTAACCGTGCACAAGAGTTCCAGTTTCTCCACCTCCACACCAATATTTATTTTCTCTTTGTTTTAATAGTAGCTATTTTAATAACTGTGAGATGGTATCTTGTGGTATTGATTTGTGTTTCCCTAATGATTAGTGATATTGAGCATATTTTCTTGCGTCAAAAAGACTATATGTATATCCCTTTTGGTGCTTGCTTCGGCAGCACATATACTAAAATCGTATATCACCTTTGGAGAAATGTCATTCAAGTCCTTTGTTCTTTGTTTAACTGGGTTGTTTCATTTTTCATTGTTGAATTTTAGAAATTCTCTAAATATTCTAGATATTGTTTCCTTATTGGATACATGGTTTGCAACTATTTTCTCCCATTCTGTAGGCTATCTTTTCAGTCTGTTGAAGATGTGTTCTTTGATATACAAAAGTAGCTTTTAAAACTTTTGTTTTCTTTTGTTGCCTGTGCCTTGGGTGTTGTGATTAAGAAATCACTGCCACATCTAATATCATAAATATTTTTTCTGTGTTTTTTTCTAGGATTTTTAGTTTTACCTTTTACATTTAAATGTTTAATACATTTCTAGTTAATTTTGTATATGGTTGCAGGTAAGGATTCAACTTAATTTTTTGAAAATAATATTCAATTTTCTAGCACCGTTAGCTGAAAAAACTGGCCTTTCACCCATGGAATGGTCTTAGCATTCTTGTTAAAAATCCTTTGACCATATTATGTGAGGACTTATTTCTGGGTTCTTTATTCTAATCCATTAGTCCATCTGTCTGTAATGCTGGTATCACTGTTTTAATCGTTTTGAATTAAAGAACATTGTTGGGATATTGATAGGGATTTCATTGTATCTGTAGATAACTGGGTAGTATTGACATCTTAACAATATTAAGCCTTACAATCTATGAAAAAGTGCTATATTTCCAGTTTTTGTTTAAAAAATTTTTTTCAGCCGTGTTTTGTAGTTTTTATTATACAAGTCTTTCACGTCCTTGGCTATCCCTAAGTATTGCATTCTTTTTAAGGTGATTATGAATGAAATTGTTTTCCTAATTTTCTGTTTAGATTTTTAGTTGTTAGTGTGTAGAAATGCCATTGATTTGGGCTTTGTACTCTGCTTTGCTGAATTCATTTCTTTGTTCTAATGGATTTTTTTGTGCAATATTTAGGGTTTTCTACATATTATAGTATCTGTGAATAAAAATAATTTTACTTCTTTAATTTGTATGACTTTTATTTCTTTTCGTTGCATTATTGGTCTAGCTAGGTCTTTCAGTATATGTTAAGTAGAAATGATGAAAGCAGGCATCCTTGCCTTGCTCTTGATTTTAGAGAAAATGATTTGGTCTTCAATCATTGAGTATGAGGATCACTGTGGGTTGTTTATACATAGACCTTATTATATGGATGTAATTGCCATCTGTTCCTAGATTGTTGAGAGGTTTTATGATGAAAGCATTTTGATTTTTTTCCTGTGTAAACTAAGAAAGCTGTGTGTTTTTCCCATTCATCCTGTTAATCTGATATATTCGAATAATTGATTTTTCAATGTTGAATCATCTGGCATTCCAGGAATAAATCATTCTTGGTTATAACGTATAATTGCTTTAATATGCTGCTGAATTTGGTTTTTTAGTATCTTATTGAGGAATTTTGCATCAATGTTAATGTGGTATATTGGCCTGTTTTTGTGTTTGTTTGTGTGTTTGTTTCTTTACTTGCAGTGTTCTTGTCTGGCTCTCATATGTAAATAGTGTTGGCCTCATGGAATGAATTACTAAGTATTTCCTTCTTTTTAATTTTTAAATATTTGACAGGATTCATGAGTTAAATTATCAGAACTGTTCATTTTTTAAAATTACAGATTGAATCTCCCTGTTAGGTATGTCTATTTAGATTTTCAATTTCTTCATTGTTCATTTTTTTAAAATTACAGATTCAATCTCCCTGTTAGGTATGTCTGTTTAGGTTTTCTATTTCTTCATGGCTCAGTTTTTGTAGGTTTCGTACGTGTAGAAGTTTGTCTAATTTGTCTAAGTTATCCAATATTTTATCATAAGTTGTTTATGGTACTCTTTCATAATACTTTTTTATTTCAGTAGAGTTTGTAGTGATTTTTACAATTTTTTTTTGAGTCGGAGTCTTGTTCTGTTGCCCAGGCTGGACTGCAGTGGCGTAATCTCGGCTCACTGCAAGCTCCGCCTCCTGGGTTCATGCCATTCTCCAAGTAGCTGGGACTACAGGCACCCGCCAAGACGCCCGGCTAATTTTTTGTATTTTTAGTAGCAATGGGGTTTCACTGTGTTAGCCAGGAAGGTCTCGATCTCCTGACCTCGTGATCCACCCACCTTGGCCTCACAAAGTGCTGGGGTTACAGGCATAAGCCACCACGCTGGGCCCCAATTTTTACAATTTTAATATTTTATTTTACATATTTCTATTTCTAATTTTAGTAATAGACTGCCTTCAATTTTTTTTCTATCTTCTATTTAATTTATGTTTTCTCTAATCATTTTTATCTCATTTTTTTTTTTTGGCTAGCTTTGGATTATTTTATTATTATCCTAGTTCCTTAAGTTGTAACATTAGGTTGTTTGTCGGCAATCTCTCTCTTTTTTAAATGTAAGCATGTATAGCTATAAATTTCCCCTTTAGCACTGGTTGTGTTGCATCTCATAAATTTTGGTATGTTGTTTTCATTATCATTCATCTAAATTTTTATCATTTCTCTTGTTACTTATTTTATCCATATCATTCATCTAAATATTTTCTCATTTCTCTTGTTATTTATTTTATCCATTGATTGTTTAAACATTTATGGCTTAATTTCCCTAAACATATAAATTTTCCATTTTTTCCTCTGTTATTCATTTCTAATTTCATCCTATAGTTGTCAAAGTAGATAGTTTGCACAACATTAATCTTTTAAAATCTATAAAGGCCAGGTGCGGTGGCTCACACCTATAATTCCGACCCTTTGGGAGGCTGAGGTGGGCGGATTATTTGAGGTCAGGAGTTTGAAACCAACCTGAGCAATATGGCAAAACACTGTCTTTATTAAAAATACAAAAATTGGTTTGATGTGGTGGCTCAAGCCTGTAATCCCAGCTACTACAGTGGCTGAGGCAGGAGAATCACTATAACCATGAGGCAGAGATTGAAATGAGTCAAGATCGTGCCACTGCACTCCAGCCTGAGTGACAGACTCTGTCTTTTTTGAGATTCTTTCTCAAATCAATAAATAAATAAAATCCATAGAGACTGAATTTTTGGTCTAATATCTGATCAGAAAATACACCTTATGCACCTGAAAAGAATGTGTTTTCTGTTGCTATTTGGCAGAGTGTTTGTGTATGTCTCTACATCTTAGGTATAGTTCATTTATTGAGTTATTCATCTGTATTATTATTCTGTCCATGATAGAGGGTGAGTATTGAAGTCTTTGACTATTATTATTAGAACTATTTATTAGAATGGTTTGTTTCTCCGTTCAAATTTTTTTCAATTATTCTTCATATATTTTGATGGTCTGTTATTAGTTATGTATGTGTGTATAATTTTTCTATTTTCCTGCTGTATTAAATCTTTTATTAACATATAATATCCTTTTTAGTCTCTTGTAGCTTTTTAAATTTAAAGCCTATTCTGTATGATATTAGCATGACCACCCCTACTCACCTTTGGTTCCTATGGCATGAAATAATTTTTTACATCCTTCCACTTTAATGTATTGAATTAATAAATGAATCACTTATAGACACCATATATAGTAGCGTCTAGTGATTATGTTTTAAAAAAATCAATTCTATCAGCTTTCTTTTGATTGGAGAGTTGAATCTATTTCTATTCAAAGTAATTACTGATAAGAAAGGTCTTACTGCTGTTATTGTGCTGTTTGTTTCTTGTATGCTATATAGCTTTTTGTCCTGCATCTTCTGCATTACTATCTTCTTTTGTGTTTGTTTGATTGATTTTTCATAGCAAAAGACTTTAATTTCCTTCTCATTGCCTTTTGTGTATGTTGTATAAGGATTTTTTTTTTGTGGTTGCCATGGAGACATTTATTATCATAAAGTTAAAGCACTCTAATTTGAATGTATACCAATTTAACTTCAATAACATACAAATTTTCTTCTGCTTCACAGCCCTTTCCTCACCCCTTTGAGTTATTAATGTCACAATATTACATCCTCATATACTGTGTGTCCAGAAACAGAAACTGCCATTTTTAGTGCATTACTCTCTTAAATTATGTGGAAAACAAAATGTGGTATTGAAAACCAAAGGTAAAATAATACTAGCTTTTAGACTAATAGTTTTTAAAATGTATTAGTCTCTTAAATCACATACCAAAAAGATTGAGTTATAAACCATTGTTAAAGTAATATTAGCTTTTGTAATTTCCTATGCATTTGCCTTTACTGAGATCTTTATTTCTTCACATGACTGAGTTACTGTTTAGCATTATTTTTATTTAAACCTTCAGTAATCCCTTTAGCATTTCTCGCAGGACACATCTAGTGGTAACAAACTTCTTTAGCTAAATTCTATAGCTGTTTTCTTTAGCAAACTTTCTTAGTGGTTTTTCTTTTGTCAATTTCTAAAGACAGTTTTTCTGGATATAAGATTCTTTGTCCATAGGGTTTTTTGTTTCAGCACTTTGAAAATATTAGCCCACTCCCTTTCATCCTCCAAAATTTCTGGTGATAAATCTGCTGATAATCTCATTGAAAATCCTTTGTTTGTTATTAAGTCATTCATCTTCTTGCTTTCAAGGCTCTCTCTCTCTCTCTCTTTTTTTTTGTCTTTCAACAGTTTGATTGCAATGTGTCTCCATGTGGTTCTCTGTATTCATTCTACCTAGAGTTAATTAAGTTTCTTGAATGTTTATATTCATGTCTTTCATCAAACTTGCAAAGTTTTTAAGCATTATTTCTTTAAATAATCTCGCCACTACTTCTCTCTGTTTCTCTTTTCTGTAACTACTATATTGTGGATGTTTGTCCATTTCATGATGTCCTCAGCTGGCTTAGGTATTGTTCACTTTTATTCTGTTATTTTTCTTTCTGTTCTTAAGACTATATTTCCAATTGTCCTATTTTCAAGTTCACTGATTCTTTCTTCTGCTCATATATGCCCTTGAATCCCTCTAGTGAATTTTTCATTTCAGTACTTCTACATTTCAGCTCTGAAATTTCTCTTTGATTTTTTTAAGTTTTCCAATATTTTTATCTATATTTTCATTTTGTTCATACATCATTTTCTTTACTTTCTCTGAATTATCCTTTAGACCTTTGAGCATCTTTAAGACTTTATTTTAAAGTCTATCTTGTTGTAGTTCTGCCAGCTGGTCTTTCTAAGGTACAGTTTCTGTAGGTTTGTATTTTTCCCTTGAATGGGCCTTAGTCTCTCATTTTTTTGCGTGCTCTGTAATATTTTTGATAAAAATAGTACATTCCATCTAATAATGTAACTCTGGTAGTCAGATTTTTTCCCCTTTCTCATGTTTTTTGTTTGGTTTTGTTTTCGTTGTATTATGTTTTTATTGTTATCGACTGTCTTTATACTGAGGATCAACCTGAAGTGTAAACCTGAAATCTTCTGAGGTGTTTTCTGAGCCTGCACCTTTCCCTGGACATGCATGGAGACCTTCTAATTTTCCCTATATGCTGTTTTTCTTTTAATATCCTAGTATTAAATGACTGATCCCCAAAAGAAGAAAAGAGAAACAAAAAACTGAAAAAGAGTAGATAATGCATTAGCCTTTCAAATCCCTGAAAATTACTTCAGCTTAAGGGGAGAAGCTTATAACAAGGGTATGGGGTACAAAATGGCTGCCTGCTTCTGCATCTGTACCTCCACCATCAGAAACATGAGGTTAGAATACAGACATGAGGTTAGAATCACTGATACATGGAGGGCAGAATACTTATCGCCCACTGTATTAGTCAGAAGTAGTTTTATATATAATTATGTAATATATATGCAATATTACATATATAATATATAGTATATGTTAAAGTAATATATTATGGTGTTTGTGTGTGTGTGTGTATATATATATACACACATATATATATAATCTGTCTATCTATCTATCTATATAATTGGCTCACAGTTATAGAGTCTGACAAGTCCTAACATCTGAAGGGTGAGTCAGCAAGTTCAAGACCCAGGAAGGTCCAGTGTTTTACTTTGAAGACGGTAAGACAGGTACAATTCTTTCTCACTGGAGTAGCATCAGCCTTTCTGTTGTACTTAAGCCCTAATCTTATTGAATAAGACTCACCCACATTAAAGAGGGAAATCTGCTTTACTTATTTTACCAGCTTAATTGTTAATCTAATTCCAAATATTCCATAGAAGCACACAGAATAATGCTGGACCAAATATTTGAATACTCCATGACCCATCCACTTGACACATAATATTAACCATCACACTCACCTTGGTTCCTGCTAACTGTGTGAAAATTGCTCTGGAACACATGTAGGGCTGTCTGCCAAGAGGTTGGAGGGTGAGGAATGCAAAGCTGCTGCTGAGAAAGGAGTTGAATTTAACCAAAAGTAATGGAGATTTACCATTTAAGTCTTCCTCTGGAAGTTGCAAAGCTTCATTAGACTCCAGAGTCTAATCAGACAGCTTCTGGCCATGCAGTTGTTATCTAAGTGGAGAGAGATTACTGGCACCTTCAATTCCACTATATTCACAGAATCGTCTCTTATTTCTACTATTTTTTAACTTGATATTGTATGTAATGTGATATGATTTGTCTGTGTCCCTACCCAAATCTTATCTTGAATTATAGCTTCCATAATCCCCACGTTTTGTGGGAGGGACCCAGTGGTAGGTAATTGAATCACGGAGGAGGGTTTTTCCCATGCTATTCTCATGATAGTAAATAATTCTCATGAGATCTGATAGTTTTCTAAAGTGCAGTTCCCCTGCAAACGCTGTCTTGCCTGTTGCCACATAAGATGTGCCTTTGCTCCTCCTTCACCTTCTGCCATGATTGTGAGGCCTCCCCAGCTATGTGGATCTGTGAGTCCATTAAACCTCTTTTTCTTTATAAATTACCCAGTCTCAGGTATTTCTTCAGATGAAAATAAAAATGGACTAATACATAATGAATATTACATTGTTATGCATTCAGATTTTGTCTTTCTTTGTATAACATTGAATTTTCATTTTTAGAAAATAAGTTACTTGTTGGCCAACTTATTCCTTTAAAATAATTTTTGGTTTTTAAGCATTTTTGGTCGTTATTGTAGTAGTATTGGTTTTTAAGCATTTTTAGATCAATACTGTAATAGTATTAATTCTGATTCTAGCTTAGTTGTGCTACTAAGACATGGTCCACCATGAATTTCTGCAAATTTACTTATGTATTCAGATATTGCTTCAATTGGCTTTTGGAAAAGAAACCCGGAGGACATAATTTTACCAATATATTTTCATAGGAATTACTGGAGGGAATGAGATAAAGATACTTTTGAAATAAAGATTTCACAAAGCAGTGGAAATGCAGAACATTAAAAGGAATAACAAAATCTTAAGAGTAATTTTATGTCTTCTTTACAACTTCTTTTCGTATTACCTATCATTTATAATTTGATGCTGCATGGTTGATGATTAGCTCAGATCTATGTTTCAAGTTGCGGATTTGTTTAATTTGTTTGTTTTTAATTTTAAGAACTATTATAAACTTAATTACGTGCCCTCAGAATTCATCTTGAAGACTTACCCCTCATTATAACCGTATTCAGAGACAGGACTTGTGAGGGAGTAATGTTAAATGAGGTTAGAAGGTAGGTTTCTAACTCAATAAGGCTGGTGTCCTTATAAGAAGAGGAACTATGCACCAAGCCAACTTAATAGACATCTACAGAACTCTCCAACATAAATCAACAGAATATACATTCTTCTCGGCATCACATCGCACTTATTCCAAAATTGACCACTTAGTTGGAAGTAAAGCACTCCTCGGCAAATGTAAAAGAACAGAAATTATAACAAACTGTCTCTCAGACCACAGAACAATCAAACTGGAACTCAGGATTAAGAAACTCACTCAAAACCACTCAACTACATGGAAACTGAACAACCTGCTCCTGAATGACTACTGGGTACATAAGGAAATGAAGACAGAAATAAAGATGTTCTTTGAAACCAATGAGAACATAGATACAACATAGCAGAATCTCTGGGACACATTTAAAGCAGTGTGTAGAGGGAAATTTATAGCACTAAATCCCCAAAGAGAAAGCAGAAAAGATCTGAAATTGACACCCTAACATCACAATTAAAAGAACTAGAGAAGCAAGAGCAAACACATTCAAAAGCTAGCAGAAGGCAAGAAATAACTAAGATCAGAGCAGAACTGAAGGAGATAGAGACAAAAAAAAAATCCCTTCAAAAAAATCAATGAATCCAGGAGCTGTTTTTTTGAAAAGATCAACAAAATTGAAAGACCGCTAGCAAAACTAATAAAGAAGAAAAGAGAGAAGAATCACATAGACACAATAAAAAATGACAAAGGCAATATTACCACTGACCCCACAGAAATACAAACTACCATCAGAGAATACTATAAACACTTCTATGCAAATAAACTAGAAAACCTAGAGGAAATGGATAAATTCCTGGACATGTACACTCTCCCAAGACTAAACCAGGAAGAAGTTGAATCCCTCAATAGACCAATAACAGGCTCTGAAATTGAGGCAATAATTAAGAGCCTATCAACCAAAAAAGGTCCAAGACCAGACAGATTCACAGCCGAATTCTACCAGAGGTACAAGGAGGAGCTAGTACCATTACTTCTGAAACTATTCCAATCAATAGAATAAGAGGGAATCCTCCCTAACTCATTTTATGAGGCCAACATCATCCTGATACCAAAGCCTGGCATAGACACAACAAAAAAGAGAATTTTAGACCAATATCCCTGAAGAACATCGATGCAAAAATCCTCAATAAAATACTGGCAAATGAATCCATCAGCACATCAAAAAGCTTATCCACCATGATGGAGTGGGCTTCATCCCTGGGATGCAAGGCTGGTTCAACATACACAAATCAATAAACGTAATCCATCATGTAAATAGAACCAAAGACAAAAACCATATGATTATCTCAATAGATGCAGAAAAGGCCTTCAACAAAACTCAACAGCCCTTCATGCTAAAAACTCTCAATAAACTAGGTATTGATGGGACATATCTCAAAATAATAAGAGCTATTTATGACAAACTCACAGCTAATATCATACTCAATGGGCAAAAAGTGGAAGCATTCCCTTTGAAAACTGGCACAAGACACGGATGCCCTCTCTCACCACTCCTATTCAACATAGTGTTGGAAGTTCTGGCCAGAGCAATCAGGCAAGAAAAATAAATAAAGGTTATTCAATTAGGAAAAGAGGAAGTCAAATTGTCCCTGTTTGCAGTTGACATGATTGTATATTTAGAAAACCCCATCATCTCAGCCCAAAATCTCCTTAAGCTGATAAGCAACTTCAGCAAAGTCTCAGGATACAAAATCAATGTGCAAAAATCACAAGCATTCTTATACACCAATAACAGACTAACAGCCAAATCATGAGTGAACTCCCATTCACAATTGCTTCAAAGAGAATAAAATACCTAGGAATACAACTTACAAGGGATGTGAAGGACCTCTTCAAGAACTACAAACCACTGCTTAATGAAATAAAAGAGGACACAAACAAATGGAAGAGCATTCCATGCTCATGGATAGGAAGAATCAATATCGTGAAAATGGCCATACTGCCCAAGGTAATTTATAGATTCAATGCCATCCTCATTAAGCTACCAATGACTTTCTTCACAGAATTGGGAAAAAACTACTTTAAAGTTCATATGGAACCAAAAAAGAGCCTGCATTGCCAAGACAATCCTAAGCCAAAAGAACAAAGCTAGAGGCATCATGCTACCTGACTTCAAACTATACTACAGTAACCAAAACAGCATGGTACTGATACCAAAATAGAGACATAGAACAATGGACAGAACAGAGTCCTCAGTAATAATACCACACATCTACAACCATCTGATCTTTGACAAACCTGACAAAAACAAGAAATGGGGAAAGGATTCCCTATTTAATAAATGATGCTGGGAAAACTGGCTAGCCATAAGTAGAAAGCTGAAACTGGATCCCTTCCTTACACCTTACACAAAAATTAATTCAAGATTGACTAGAGACTTAAATGTTAGACCTAAAACCATAAAACCCCTAGAAGAAAACCTAGGTAATACTGTTCAGGACATAGGCATGGGCAAGGACTTCATGTCTAAAACACCAAAAGCAATGGCAACAAAAGCCAAAATTGACAAATGGGATCTAATTAAACTAAAGAGATTCTGCACAGCAAAAGAAACTACCATCAGAGTGAACAGGCAGCCTACAGAATGGCAGAAAAATTTTACAATCTAATCCTCTGATAATGGGCTAATATACAGAACCCACAAAGAACTCAAACAAATTTACAAGAAAAAAACAAACAACCCCATCAAAAAGTGTGCAAAGGATATGAACAGACACTTCTGAAAAGAATACATCTATGCAGCCAACAAACACATGAAAAAATGCTCATTATCACTGTCCATCAGAGAAGTGCAAATCAAAACCACAATGAGATACCATCTCACAACTGTTAGAATGACGATCATTAAAAAGTCAGGAAACAACAGGTGCTGGAGAGGATGTGGAGAAATAGAAACACTTTTACACTGTTGGTGGGACTGTAAACTAGTTCAGCCATTGTGGAAGACAGTGTGGCGATTCCTCAAGGATCTAGAACTAGAAATACCATTTGACCCGGTCATTCCATTACTGGGTATATACCCAAAGGATTATAAATCATGCTTCTATAAATATACATGCACATGTATGTTTATTGCCACACTATTTGCAATAGCAAAGACTTGGAACCAACCCAAATGTCCATCAATGGCAGACTGGATTAAGAAAATGTGGCACATATAGACCATGGAATACTATGCAGCCATAAAAAAGGATGAGTTCATGTCCTTTGTAGGTACATGGATGAAGCTGGAAACCATCATTCTCAGCAAACTGTCGCAAGAACAGAGAACCAAACACCGCATGTTCTCACTCACAGGTGGGAATTGAACAATGAGATCACTTGGACACAGGAAGGGAGACATCACACACCGGGGCCTTTTGTGGGCTGGGGGGAGGGGGGAGGGATAGCATTAGGAGATATACCTAATGTAAATGAGAAGTTAATGGGTGCAGTACACCAACATGGCAGATGTGTACATATGTAACAAACCTGCACGTTGTGCACATGTACCCTAGAACATAACGTATAATTAAAAAAAGAGAGAGAGAAAAAAAGAAAAGCTAAAAAAAAAGTAGAACACAATAAAATAACATTTTTTACTGTATTAAATCTAAACACTTTTTTTTGCTCTTAATGGTAAGACCTTTGTTAGTGAGCATGGGGTGAGGGAAAGCAGTCAGACGTGTTCGTTGTTGGGAAGAGTTAAACATTTTTCAGGATAATTTGGCAAATGCATATCAATACATTCAAACCATTTTCTTACCAATTAGCCTAGAAATCCCAATTGCAAGATTTTTATCCTAAGGTTAAAATTATGGATTCATTTTAAAAATTAAGAATATTAATTATAATATGATCTGAAATCACAAAATTAGAAATCACATAAAAATCATATAATCATGTTTACCTAAATTATTGTACAACGAAATAATAAAATACTATAAAGTTATTTGAAAAAAAAAAGAAGAAGAGGAAGAGAAACCAGAGTGCGTGCGCTCTCTCTGGACATAAACACAGAGAAAAGGTCATGTGATGACAGATGGGAGGTGCCATTTGAAAGCTGAAAAGAGAGGTCTCACCAGAAACCAACCATGTTGGCAATATAGTCCTAGATGGGCAGCACCTATAACTGCAATAAAGTAAATGTGTGTTGCTTAAGCTACCCATTCAGTAGTATTTTGTTATGGTAACCTGAGCAGACTAATAAACTATGTAATTTCTATGACTATTTTTTGCTTCTTTTTAAAATCATTCTAGTCTAATTTGACATTGTCCTGTGTTTTCTACATGATGTTTTGATCCCTTTTTATTGTTATTTCTATACTTTGAAAATGTTATGATTCTTTTATCATTTTACTTTCTCTCATAATGGTTCATTTCTTTGTATACTTTATTGCTATGAGTTTATCCTGTGAAGATTTTGTTTTGGTTTTGGTTTTGGTTTAGGAAACCTGCATTCCTCGGGTTAGGAAGCACTCATTCTGGGAGGCTTCACTGTCCCTCCTGCTTTCTCTCTAGGCAGTATAAGTCTGTTGTAAATTTGGATCCCACACAGGAAGTGGACTAACCCGAGGGTTCTATTTTATTTCTTCATTTTTGCCTGTTTATATTTTCATGGTCAAAGGAAATTGACAGATATTTTTCTTTTAATTTTCCTAGTTCTCCTTTCATGAATAACATAGCTCTTCATACTTACCTGTTGAATGTAAATAGATCGAGTTCATAATCCTACAGGTTTACGACATAGATTTCCTCCTCATTAGAGATTTAGGATAAAATCCCTAAGGTCTGTATCTGGCTCTGACTAGATATAGAGGAACAATCTTCTAACTAAAGATTGTCTCTCATGTAATGCTTCTGAATGTCCAAAATGTGGAGAAAAATTTTAAGACACATTAAAATAGCCTTTATGTCTGTATCTCCGACCAGATAGAGACCTTAGGGATTTCATCCTAAATCCCTAATGAGGAGGAAATCTATTTCATAAACACAGAGCCATTGACTCCATTGAGCTGTTTTTGCTTCAGCATTGACTCATGGCATTAGTGAGATTCTGTTCAGTTTCTGAAAATTGTGGATTTCTAAGTATTTATTAGGGAGTAGAGTCCTCCATGTTAGTCCAATGTCCCTTATAGTGTAGAAATCTATTTAATCTCTTTAGGTCTATGTTTATAGATCTGGAAAATGGAGATAAGAACCCCTAATGTACTGGATGTTCATGAAAGCAGTTTATATTAACATATATTAATGACTTAGCATATTTCCTGGTGAATCATAAATATCCAGTAAATATGGATCATTAATATAATTCTAAAAAACATCTGTTTAAATTGTGACATATGAAGCTATCAAAACTCAGCATTTGAAGCAATTTGAAATTATTCACATTTTATATTTTTTCTAACAAAAGATTGTTTCTCATGTAATGTTTCTTAACATCCAAAATGTGGAGAAAAATTCTGAGACACATTAAAATCACCTTTATGTTATTAGTTTTTGCCTAATTTTTCTAACACATGTTGAATTTCCTGCAAGTGGCATTATGTTTTGGGCTACTGTCTGAGCTTTGCAATTTTGTACAAAGATTTCATTCAAAAAAGGGCTACAGTGTTCTATTCTGCTGGAAGCATTTTTCAGTAAATGTATTTTTAATTTTTCTTATACAACATTGATATCTAATGAATGGATTTTCAAATATTATAACTACAAGAGAGAGGCAGTTAGGTCTGAGGGCAAAGAACTTGTAATTTAGAACTTCTGATAGTTTTTGATAAGCCAGTTTAAGGTATCTGTAAATCTATGTATATATTATATTAGTTTTATTGATTAAAATCATTATAAATTATTTGAAGGATGAACACGGAGTCTTTGCTCTTAGAGGAATTAGAGAACGAAAGGAAGAAAGAACAGTGAAGAGAGAGAGAGAAAGAGAGAAAAGGTGAATCCATTGAGTTAAATTAGTAAATAATTAAGAGTGGTTAAAACAACAATGTTCACACATTTTTAATTTAAGACTGTTCGATCCTTTTAAAATTCATTTGAATCCACAATTATTTAAACTGTGAGCTGTGCACTGAAGAGAGAGTAAAACTATAGATTTTAAGATTGTAGCTGGAGGTAATATATAAATCCAATTGATCAGTCTGGCAGAGAATTGATGCCACAATTTGTACCCAGTGGCATTTTCTCTCTCTTACTCAACTGGCTTTAGAACATTATCAGAAAGTCAATATGATACGCCAATATAGTGATATACATTCAGTGATAAGTCCCCTGTTCAGATTAAAACTTAGGCACTCACATTGTGGATAATAATGGACAGACAGCCTGACTCCATGTAACTCTGTGTCTCTCAGAGAGAACTTGACTTAACTTTACTGCAGGTTACCATACAGTTTTTAGTGTTCCCAAGAGACAGTCAAACCAGTAACAAAGGACGTCTGTCTCTTCAGGACAGAAAAAAATAGAGAGAAAGGATAATATATACCCGGAGCTGCAGTCTGACTGCAAAGCATTCTCGGGCAGCTTCCTGTCTCCAGCGGCCTTTCTTGATGTTCTGATCAAGTTACCTTTAAAATTCACTCTTGATTTCATGTTTTGATTCTCTTTCTCTTTTAATTTATTAATGCATTTACTACCTCAGCATTATCTTTACAGCTCATTCCCTTCCAAGCTTGCTCATTCCCATAACACTATTGAGAAAGTTTTACTGTCTTTCAATTCCTTGTATTGTAATTTAATTCTGAAGGTTATTTTATGTCACAAAGGTTTTTATTCTCTTAACAGTGCAAAGCTCTGTGAGAGGATCCCTGTACCATGTATTTTATCTTCAGCAAATATATTCAACTTTCTGGCCAGTTTCAGGCAGAGTATTTAACTAATGTTCAGTACTATTATCAGAAGTTGTGATTTCATAAACTGTTATGCAGTACATTTATCACAGCTCGCATGTCAGCTTGGTTAAGGCAACATTTTACAGCATGCGGTGCTTATCAGGTCTACAATGAAGACGGCAATTATTTCTGCAATCAATTGTTGAGGCACAACTAGTCCAGATATTTATCTGTAATCATTCATTTAGGATTTCTTTAATTTTGGACATTAGACAGGCAACATAATGCTTAATTATAGAATAAAAATTTTATTCAGTTTACTGTGTAGTTAAGTTTTGCATAGTGACTCATTTGTACATTTCATTTTAAAACATGTGCTGAATGCCTTTTATGTAATCAGGCTCTTGCACTGTGTGCTAGAATGCAGCTGGGGAATGAAGACACATGGGATGTATGCCCACGTGTGGAAAACACTTAGTTCGCAAACATAAATAAATGAAGATGAATGTTGTGGAGAATGGTAAGTGGGGATAAATGTATGGACTGGGATAGGGTAGAAAACATAGAGTGGCCATGAAAGACATCCCTGAAAAAGTGATATTTGAGTGGAGACACGAAGGAAGTAAAGATGTGAACTGTGTGGACATGCGGGAAAATGGCATTCCAGACAGAAAGAAAACCATCTACAAGTCCTGGAAGTTGGGGCACGGTGCAGGTTCAAGGAAGAGCAGGGAAACTCATGCATCAGGAACAGAGGGGAAAGATGGGTGCATCTTTAGGTTCGACTCACCTGAGCTGTGGATTCTTGTGTAGATGATTTATTAAGAAGCTGATAAGGAGGAGGGGGAAGCAGCAAACCTAAACAAAAGAGCAAGTTCAGGTGAAATCAACGCCTCATCCTAATTCTTTGGGTGTTCTGTAATATAAATTACATTGCAAAGTCTGTACCGCTTTAAGGTAAGAGAGCTGGGCTTTCACACTTCTGCAGCAGTCAAGCACTGGCACTTCTGAACACAAGATAGTCCTCTGAAGAAGGTCCTACGTGCAAAGCACACGGAAGCTGTGAGAATGGGTACGTAGAACCTGAAATAATTTCCCAGGAGATAAGAGAGAACAGGGAATGAGAATACCAGTGCTCATTAATATTCAGCCTCCCTTGCATTTAGATGTAGCCAATATATTTATGTTGTGAGTAGACTCCTTTGGTTACAATGAAAATAAAAGACCACAGGAGAATAAGTGATAAATCAACCAGACCAGTTAGGATGCTGTTGCAATATTCTTGGAAAGAAAAACTGGTAAGACTAGAACGGTGAGATATGAAAACAGAGCTAGCCTTTTCGCAACAGGTTGCTGGCAGAGGGCAAGTGTCTTGAAAGCTGCCTCTAAAGATGCTACATGGCGCCACTTTCTTCCTCTGCCTTTCTCTTCCTCAGCTGTCGCCTCCCAACTCTGGTCAGCCTCCGGCCAGTCGTCTCCTTAACACCGAACACCATGCCTTCAATTAAGTTGCAGAGTTCTGGTGGAGAGATATTTGAAGATGATGTGGGAATTGTCAAGCAATCTGTGACTATCAAGACCATGTTGGAAGATTTGGGAATGCATGATGAAGGAGATGATGACCCGGTTCCTCTACCGAATGCTAATGCAGCAATATTTTAAAAAGTCATTCAGTGGCGCACCCACCACAAGGATGACCCTCCTCCTCCCGAAGATGATGAGGACAAAGAAAAGCGAACAGACAATATCTCTGTTTGGGACCAAGAATTCCTGAAAGTTGACCAAGGAACACTTTTTGAACTCATTCTGGCTGCAAACTACTTAGACGTCAAAGGTTTGCTTGATGTTACTTGCAAGAGTGTTGCCAATATGGTCAAGAGGAAAACTCCTGCGGAGATTCGCAAGACCTTTAGTATCAAAAATGACCTTCCTGGGCCCTGTGCGGTGGCTCACGCTTGTAATCCCAGCACTTTGGGAGGCCGAGGAGGGCAGATCACGAGGTCAGGAGATCGAGACCATCCTGGCTAACACAGTGAAACCCCGTCTCTACTAAAAAATGCAAAAAACTAGCCGGGCGAGGTGGCGGGCGCCTGTAGTCCCAGCTACTCGGGAGGCTGAGGCAGGAGAATGGCGTGAACCCGGGAGGCGGAGCTTGCAGTGAGCCGAGATCGCACCACTGCACTCCAGCCTGGGCGACAGAGCAAGACTCCGTCTAAAAAAAAAAAAAAAAAAAAAAAAATTACTTTACTGAAGAGGGGGGAGCCCAGGTACGCAAAGAGAACCAGCGATGTGAAGAGAAGTGGAATGTTATGCCTGACTCTGTAACACTGTAAGGATTTTTCCAAATACTGGTTGCCCCGCTCTGTTGATAATTGTTAATATTAGACAAACAGTAGACAAATGCAGCCGCAAGTCAATTGTATTAGCAGAATATTGTCCTCATTGCATGTGTAGTTTGAGTACAGATTCCAAACCTATGGCTGAGTTTCTTCTAGTAGGATCAAAAGTTTCTTTTTCCTTTGCTCTGAATAAAACTGAACTGTAGGTTCTCTATAGGTGGAATTTGGCCTTTCCCTCTTTTTTTTGTAAAGCAATGTCTGCCTAGTTTATTGTCCAGTTAGCTTAGTGACATTTGAAAAGTTGGCACTATAAATAAATCAATTTGCAAAAAAAATTTTTCTGTACTAGAATTAACAAAATGTTATCTTTATTCGTGAGTTGAAAACTGGAAAAAGGCTTCTTGAAGTAAATGTTCTGAGTGGAGTTACTAGAATGTCTTCCAGCATCCTGCAGTCAAGGAGTACCACTGTACTGATTAACCTGTTTGTAGCAGGGCTCCCTTCATTGCATCTGAGGACTTGTTTTCTTTTTCTTTAATTTTATTTTGAATCCTCTTAGCTTTCAATATATTGCCTAGAGACTCAGTTACTACCCAGTTTACTGGTTTTTGGGAGAAATGTAACTGGACAGTTTGTTAGCTTTTCAATTAAAAAGACACTTAACCCATGAGAAAAAAAGAGAGAGAGAGGAGAGAAAACTACCTCTAAAAGCCAAAATGGGAAAGGAAAAGACTAATATCAACGTTGTCATAATTGGACACTTAGGTTCAGGCAAGTCCACCACTTCTGGCCATCTGATCTACAAATGCATTGGCATCGACAAAAGAACCATTCAAAAATTTGAGAAAGAGGCTGCTGAGATGGGAAAGGGCTCCTTCAAGTAGGCCTGGGTCTTAGATAAACTGAAAGTGGAGCGTGAACGTGGTATCACCATTGGTATCTCCCTGTAGAAATTTGAGACCAGTAAGTACTACACGAGTATCACTGATGGCCCAGAACGCAGAGACGTCATCAAAAACATGATTACAGGGACATCTCAGGCTGACTGTGCTGTCCTGATTGTTGCTGCAGGTGTTGGTGAATTTGAAGCCGGTATCTCCAAGAAGGACAGACCTAGGAGCATGCCCTTCTGGCTTACACACTGGGAGTGAAACAACTCATTGTTAGTGTTAACAAAATGGATTCCACTGAGCCACCCTACAGCCAGAAGAGATATGAGGAAATCGTTAAGGAAGTCAGCATTTAATGTTATGAAAATTGGCTGCAACCTTGACACAGTAGCATTTGTGCCGATTTCTGGTTGGAATGGTGACAACATGCTGGAGCCAAGTGCTAACATGCCTTGGTTCAAGAGATGCAAAGCCACCCGTAAGGATGGCAATACCAGTGGAACCATGCTGCTTGGCGCTCTGGACTGCATCCTACCACCAACTCATCCAACTACCAAGCCCCTTCGCCTGCCTCTCCAGGATGTCTACAAAAAGTGGTGGTATTGGTACTGTTTCTGTTGGCTGAGTAGAGACTGGTGTTCTCAAACCCGGTATGGTGCTCCAGTCAATGTGACAACTGAAGTAGTCTGTTGAAATACACCATGAAGCTTTGAGTGAAGCTCTTCCTGGGGACATTGTGGACTTCAATGTCAAGAATGTGTGTGTCAAGAATGTTCATCATGGCAATGATGCTGGTGACAGCAAAAATGACCCACCAATGGAAGCAGCTGGCTTCACTGCTCAGGTGATTATCCTGAACCATCCAGGCCAAATAAGTGCTGGCTATGCCCCTGTACTGGATTGCCACACAGCTCACACTGCATGCAAGTTTGGTGAGCTGAAGGAAAAGATTGATTGCCGTTCTGGTGAAAAGCTGGAAGATGACCCTAAATTCTTGAAGTCTGGTGATGCTGCCATAGTTTATATGGTTCCTGGCAAGCCCATGTGTGTAGAGAGCTTCTCAGACTATCCACCTCTGGGTCACTTTGCTGTTGGTCATATGAGACAGACAATTGCCATGGGTATCATGAAAGCAGTGGCAAGAAAGCTGCTGGAGCTGGCAAGGTCACCAAGTCTGCCCAGAAAGCTCAGAAGGCTAATGAATATGATCCCTAGTACCTACCACCCCAGTTTTAATCAGTGGTAAAAGAACTGTCTCAGAACTTTTTGTTTCCATTGGCCATTGAAGTTTAATAGTAAAAGAATGGTTAATGATTACAATGCATCGCAAAACCTTCAGAAGGAGAGCAGAATGTTTTGTGGACCACGTGTGTATGCGTGTATGTGTGTGTGTGGCAGTTTTAAGTTATTAGTTTTTAAAATCAGTACTTTTTTTTTTTTTTTTTTTTTGAGACAGAGTCTCACTCTGTTGCCCAGGCTGGAGTGTAATGGCATGATCTCAGCTCACTGCAACCTCAACCTCCCAGGTTCAAGTGATTCTCCCACCTCAGAGTAGCTGGGATTACAGGCACCTGCTGTCATGCCCAGCTATTTTTTGTATTTTTGTAGAGATGGGGTTTCATCATGTTGCCAAGGCTGATCTTGAACTCCTGACCTCAGGTGAGCTGCCCGCCTCGGCCTCCCAAATTGCCAGGATTACAGGCATGAGCCACCATGCCCTGCCTAAAATCAGTAGTTTTTTAATGGAAACAACTTGACCAAAAATCTGTCACAGAATTTTGAGACCCATTAGAACAAACTTTAATGAAAAAAAAAAAAAAAAAAAAGAAATCAGAACTAACAAGATTTGCTTATAGACTTCAAAATTAATTCTCTATTTTTAATCAGTCTGTTTCTTTCTCTCTCTCTTTCTCTCTCTCTCTCCTCTGACTCCCTCTCTCACCATATTTCTACTAATCCTTTCTTGGTATAAAGGGTAATTGTTCAAATTAGGTCAATTTTTACTATTATCTGTCTGTAATATCTCAATACTCATATTTTATTTGAGAAGTTATTAACTATTTGAAAGATACTGATTGCCTGTAATGCATTCAGCTATCTGCTTACCACCAAATATTATCTTTACTCTTACTTGTCCCAGTTTACTCTTGATTTCTTTCTTATCCCTCCCCTTGCTGTTAATATTTTCTACATATGCCAAGATGGTGAAATTTTTAAATGTTTCTTCTTTTTAAGGAAAATTGACTTCTGTCTTGGGTCCAAACAAACAAACAAATACCTTCTTCAGTAATTAAGTGTTCACTACAGTCCAATACAAGACAGAGAACAATTACTTAAACAAGAAAATATATGCCTACATCAACATATAAACAGAATAAATAGAAAAATAGATGGTAAATATTTATTCTGCTCATCTATATCAAGAATACGTATCAAAAAAATCATTATCATTATGATTTCTGTTGAGTCGCTAATGAGGCAATGAACTGTGTCTTTCGTTGCCTTAATGTAAAGGTTTTAATTATCTTATTGGAATAGTAGAAGATAAATCTTCTTTAATTTGGTTTTCCATTTTTCCACTTTGATTGCCTATTAGAAAATAAATGTGAAGATAAAATACATGTATACATGTGAGATCACTACCCATTAAGCCTGCAGCAGACGACGTCTGACTTTCAGCCACGAATATTCTGTGCAAAATTCTCAATGTTTCAGATTGCTTACATATGGAATATTAAATATCACAGTTTACCTTTATAAATTGTCTTAAAAGAATAATCGGTAGTTGGAACGGGTTGCAAGAAACAAGAAAGTAACTTTTTCAACCCCCAAAGCACACCTGATACTACAACCATCTCCTTTCAGAAATTTGCAGCGCTATTGTGTAAGATTTGCTGAGTCTCTCTAAACATCTCTATCTCTCTATCTCCTCACCTTTAAAGATGTTCACAGTGGCAAAAACATTAAGGAGAGTTCTTATTCCTAAAAATTATCCAATTTTTCACCATTATAAAAATACTATTTCCTCCTTTCAAAATGCATTAAAATTATTAAAAGTTATTGCGATTTCAAGAAACTCTCTCTCCCCATCCCAAATCCAAAGTCAATTACATATAGTGCAAGGGTGTGTATTAGATTGCTTTGAGTTACATCAACGTTTAAATTATCTTCTCAAAAATATTTTAGTCCTATTATCTTCATTTTATACTTAGAAATGTATTGTGTTGAATAAATAATATTTGGTAATAAAACACATCTACTTTCATACATCTAAATAAACAAGGAGTTTGGCATAAGAATTAAAGAGTTTAAAATGCACGTATATTTCCATGTTTGTACATAAGTACTTAATGAGGATCTTTCTAATAATTGCTTAACAGAAATATAGTTCCTCTATATTAGGAAAAATATTACCTTATTGGAGATGTGTATTCTTGTCTACCTCATTGCATTTAAGAGTAGAACTATGTATGCTGAGTTGAGTTGATATCTCAAATGTCACAAAATGAAAAAGAAACAGTGTTTTAGTATAGTGTAGAAATATGTAAATTTCTTTTTCTGAAAAAGGAACAACTAAGACAGAAACAGAAAACCAAATACCGCCTAATTTTACTTATAAGTGGAAGTGAAATGATGAGAACATATGGACACAGAGAGGGGAATAACACATAGTAGGGCCTTTCAGAAGGTGGAGGGTGGGAGGAGGGAGAATCAGGAAAAATAACTAATGGCTACTAGTTATTAGATAGAATGTATCTCTCAAAAGGCAGAGTGAAAAAAGAGGTAGAGTGGCTTAACTCACAGCCGCGTTATCCTTACATGTGGTTCCATTATACATTATAGAGGCCTTAAACGTTACATACAAACTTCCTGTTTGCTATGTGCCTCCCCTACCAAAGTATGAAGGACTTGAGATCCAAAATTTATTTTTATATGTGTTTTCCAATACATAATACAGTCACTAGTGCATAGTTGATACTCAACTAATATTTGTTAACTGAATAATAACATTCTAAAGAAAATAGCCTAAAAGATAGAAAAACTGTAGCAAATAATATATAATAAAAAATTTATTATCAATATGGCAATAAATATTTTCTTAAAAAGAAGGACATATGTGAAATACAGCATCACTGAGAGTAAAGAAGCTTCGAGGTCACTAAAAAGTGTGTTGTCAGTTTCTCTTAAGAAAAGCAAAAATAGCTTACTACTGGCAAATATTTTATAGTTTTCTACAGTTAATTTATTATGTTTTAGTTTTGCTACTGGGATCAATTTATTCTCCAGAGTTAATGATTAAGTAAATTTTACAAGATTTAGAATATTGCTACTACTAGAATTTTTCCTTTATGTTTGACATAAAGAAAAGGCATTGTCCTCAGAATGTAACTGATACTTTTGATAGTACTAGTGGTCTAGTTTTATCTCCTGTTATTCTACTTCTTTATCTGCGTGCTGTCACATACAAATAAAGTTTCTAGGGCCAGGGACACAGACTTGAAAAACTTGGATGGGGAGAGTAGTCAAAAAAGTTTGAAGAATAAAGTACATTCTTAATAGGGCAAGTTGAGATGGCTCCATAGTTTCATACGTGGATAGATTGGGGCCAACATAATGGTAGCTGAAATCTGTACAACTATTGAAGAAAAAGAAATGACATATAGTACCAAAATAAGGACGGTTTTATTCTTCAATGAGGGTGAGACTGCAGAAAAAAAAAATGAATTCCCTTTGGAGATAAACCTTGTGTAACAAATACATATATGATGGTTTGACTGTATTTTAGTTTGAATTCCCCTGAAAGCAGAGTCTGATTTATTTCCAGATAGCATTTAGAAGGTAACAGTAAAGAGCAGGAGCGAGAGTCAAAAGAGAGATGAGAATAAAGGAAGGAAGAAAAGTTCATCAAGTTGACCAGTGTGGACAACTGGTGATTGAGCTCAGTCTAAGAAGAATATAGCATGCCTTTTAGAATTGTCCACCCAAAGGACAGGAGGCAGAGCTCAAGTTCAGCACTGGTTGAGGGCCATCCCATCAATTCCCCCACACCTATAAGCTATTGAAGTGTGTGTAAAAAGACTTCAGTGCAGAAAGCTAAGATGCCAACAGTTGAGGACAAACATTGTTAGTGAAAAGTGAGTAGAACCTGCACAAAAGTGTCCAGGGTTGCCTGATAGTGGGCCAGAGCATCAGATACATCAGACACCAACAGTGATGCCAAGGGCTCAGGGCTGATGGATTTGAAATCCAGGATGCTTTAGTTTGTAGTTCAACTTCTCAGAATCTCTGATGAATTTCTTATTATATCCCCTGAGACTGTACACACGTAACTGTCTGATGGCAGATGCGTGAATATGACAACTCATTTGTTTCTGTATAGATTCTATCAGAGGTTAAAAATAGACAAATGGTTGCTTTGTGCAAATTACTCAGTTAATGTTTCATTCCAAGTTAATCTTAAAGGGAGGTTTGCCTATTTTTGAAGGGTGTTTTCTTAAATACTCATCTCTCAAGTTTTCTAAGTGTAAGGTCTGTGAATAAAACTGCTGACATTTTGTGAGAGGTAAATGACTGACTCCTCAACATTTTATAAAGCAACTATTTTCACCATCTTTTTGATATATTACTATTTAACTATAAGATTGAAATCTCAGAATAATCTCACGCTTGGGAGATTCCCATAAGAAGTTATATATTCTCTGAGTCTCCAGTAGGCTACCTTGACCTTTCATGTTTTAAACTGCGGCCCTTTTCCATCATTAGATTTTAAAGTTTTCAAAAATCTAGGGAGAAAGGGTTTTATTTCTCATCCTCCCTTACATTGCCTCTGGGCTGGGGAAGAAAGTAGGTAAAACAAAAGATTTTTGTTTGCCTTGAACCCAAAAGAAGTTCAAATGGAAGCCTCAAGTGCAATGACCTTAATGACTATTGCTCTTTTATCATAACGGTATGCTTAATAGTTCATAGAATATTCAGTTCAGCAGGGCACCATTTGAAACTTCAGACAGAGGACATATCTCTGTAGGGAAACTTACCTTTCCAGTGGGGGTAATTCCTTTATGTCTAAGGTTTCGGCAGATTGCAAGGGGGAAAAGCAGTGTTTGAGGATCTCTTAAAGATGACCTAACTAATGATATATAATGAAATAAAGTCTACACCCTCTAATTTGTCCATATCAACCTGAATCAAACTGAGGTAACTGACAATTCAATTTTTTCATGAATTAATTTGCCCATGTCATTGCAAACCTGGTTAGCAAACACATTGAAATACCAATAAGACAATATCAATGTAACATTTTAGACAAATTGAAGCAGTAAATACTGACTATGATATTATATGAGCACAATATTGTATGTGTGTTTGTAGGCCCCTGCAAACATACATGAATGTGTGTGTGTGTGTGTGTGTGTGTACACACAAAGCCAAGTTATACCATCTAGCAAGAACTCATTGGTAAGTATTTAGGAATTTGGCAATGTGGTTGTTAAACTCAGATACAATTAAAAATGAAACCATACAAGTTTTTAATTAAATAAATTAAAAACAAAGTAATTGCAAGTACTCAAAATGACTTCTTAATTTTGTTTTACTACATTTTACGATTATCTATGCTATTGATTTTTTTTATATTTGTTTATTGCATTATAGGAATACTATGGAGTAGTAAGGCATACGTCTTTCTAACTCCATTTTCAGTATAGTTGAGTTGATAGCTTGAAACTGAACAGAATACAAATATATCATGGAAACAGGCAAATGCTAAACTAGGGGAATAGTTTTGTTGACTGACTAAACTTAAAATATTGGGGAAAATGTGAATAATATAGAGTAAATTTAAAAGTGTGTTGTGGATATAGCCATTCCATTATCAACAACACAAAAAAACTGAGTAAATATTCTTCCAGCATTTGAAATTGTTATCTGATTCAGCAAAGAAATTGTTGACATCATTGACAAAAGTGTAGTTTTGACATATGCCTTTCTTAATTCATGTTTGTCTTACTCATGAATGTAAACAACATTAGTCAACATTTATCAGTTGTAATTATAGGTTGGTTAGTCATATGAAAGTTCAGCAAAAATGATGAAAACATTTTATGAGAATTAATTTTCTCTATGGAATTTAAGGCAGATATATTGTATATATACATTGCTATTTATAATTTCTTAATATTACTAACATTTGTAATAAAGCATATACATAAATGTATATATGTATATTTAAGCACATGTGTGTATAGCATGACATATATATAGAACATAGAGATATTTATATATAGATATATTTTTATAGTAATAATTGTAGATATAATATGATTTTTTTTGAAAATCTTGTCATTAAATATTTACTAGAATGGATTACACACCTAGGTAGTTTAATAACCAAAAGCTTTATACAGGTTACACATTTGTTAAAAATAACCAGTTCACTCAGAACTTTGGAAAACTTTTCTCCTTTACACGTTAGAATTAAGACAAAATAAAAATATGAATCACATTTTTAGCAAAATTTTATTGAGATAAAGATTAAAATTTAAGCCATATACAGAATAATCTTAAATGCAAGATTTGTGGTATCCATACCAATGTAACATAAATAATTATTCACTTGAAAAGACCTACTTTTGCAGAATCCAAAATTTCCAGATAATGTAGGAATGATACTTATTTCAAAATATTTTAATGTTAGAAAGTATGGCAATGTGAATAAAAAATACCACAAAAAGAATATAAAGTTTTAAATAAATAATTGAATAGTAATACTACCTGAGAGGTAAAGCATATTTTTGTAATGAGCTATGCCAATTACATATAACGCAAGTTCTTTACTTTGTTTCAAAATACACAGAAAAAGTGTAACAACTACTTTTAATATACTATTCACTTGGCAATAGTATTTGAGCTCTTTAAAATTTACTGGGAAAAAAAATCTAAATTTATAGTAAACTAAAAGCTTCTAACACATTTTCTAGCACATTTCATTTATAAATACCTACACATTATAATACGATTAAGTCCTTTATTATAATGGGTCTCTTAATAGTTCACCCAAAATCAATCTTCCAAGCTAGACATTTTGATCTGAATATTTATAGGACGAACATCTTTCTACTACCAACTTAAACTTTTTTACTTCCTTAAAACCTAGAGAAAAACCTGTGATCTTCTTGCTCTTATTCCGGAATAAGCCTGGACCAGTCTCCAGTCCGGGTTTATATTGTCTTTCCCGGCACGTTTGTAGGTATGTTGAATATACACTCCTGTATGGGGAAAGTGGAAGTTCCCCTTGACCCTCCAAAGTTTCACTGAAAACTCAAGTTGCAAAAGGCAGATTAATTGGAGAAAAGGCATATGAATTTATTCAATTTGCATACACGGGAGCCTTCAGAATGAAGATTCAAAGATGTAGGGAAAATTGTTCATTTGTATGCTTAGGTTCAACGAAGTGTGAGCAGTCACGTAGAAAGATGATTGGAATAAAAGGGTGTGGTCTAATGCAATAGACGGAGTGGAGAAACCCCGTGAGACCTGTCTGTCTAGATTCCTCCTGGCCTGTCTGTGCAGCATTTCTTTCTTCTGGATATGAGGCAGGACCCTCTCCAGAATGGGTTTTTTTGACCTACAGTCAAACAAAGTTGGTCAGATAAGTTTTAATGGCCTGTTTTTACATAGAAAGGTGGAGGAAAAAATAGAAAATAAAAATGTTACGGTTTTAGGATTTATGGCTGGCTTTGGGGAAAATGAGTTCTGGTTTCTATGACCTGTATCGGGAAAGAAAGATTCCAGCTTCTACGATTAGCCTTGAGAAGGAATGTGACAGAGACAGTGGGACAGGAGAAGGTCACAGAAAAACTTCCGCTTTTGTGTCCTTCATTTGGTATATTGTTTTCTGAGCCCCAACACTTGTATCAGTTTATTGCATCATTGTCTTAACTACACTTTTAGTATGTGAATACTGCAAACACAGGGCTTATGTATAAGAATTTTTAAAGTAATGATATACTTCAGACATGTAAAGAATATTATATGCACTCCTGTATCTATGACACAAATAATTTTCTTTTGCTTCATTCCACTGTCTCTGCTTTCCTTCGTTTCTTCCTTCCATAACAAAGCACAATAGATCAAATTAAAACATACAATTATTCCCCGCTCTCTGATTTCCCACTGTTTCTCTTGGGCAGAAGCCATCATCTTAACTTATTTTTTCATATTTTTACTATGTATGCTCTAAAATTACCTAAAGATTATTTGCTTAGGATTTTTTCAATAAGTATCTATCTTGTTGATTAATGTAAATCTACTTCATTTTTGTTAAGTGTATTGTATTCAGTTGTGTGAATATGTCATTTCCCTATAATTCTACGTTAAGTCAATTTCATGATTTCACCATTAAAACCAACCAAACATTCTTGTATATAGCAAGATCTTTTCCTAGATTATATATCTAGCAATGTGCTTCCTGAGTTTTAGGTTTTTATACATTTTTAGCTTTAATAAATATTGCATAATGGATGTCTATAGATTTTTAACAATTTACATACTCAGAACATTTCTATTTCTTCATATCCCTTTGGACTGCTGACATCAGGAGACTTTCAAATTTGCTAACCCAATGGGTGTTAAAAGTCTTCATTATTGTTTCAATTTGTATTTTTAAGTTCTAATAAATTTGTAATTATCTCCACATATTTATAGACCATACATGTTCACCTTTGATGAATTGCCAAGTCAAATCATTTGCTCATTTGGCTGTTGTTTGCTTTGATTTTACTAACGGTGTATCCTGAGTACTATTCCTCTGTGGATTATATGCTTTATTAATGAACTCAGTGTATGGTAAATTTTTACATATTCTCATATGCTTGTCATTCAGAAATTTAAAATTTACATAATTAATTTTTCTTTTATGGATTTTTTTAAATGAGCAATCCTATCCCATAAAAATAATTTTCTTAATTTCATTTATTCTTTTTCCTGTTCTCCACATCTATCTTTATTTGTAATTTATTTCTAAATAGTTTTATTTTATTTTATTTTATTTTTTATTTTTATTTATTTATTTATTTATTTATTTTGAGATGGAGTCTCACTCTGTCACCTAGGCTGAAGTGCAGTGGCACAATCTCAGCTCACTGCGACCTCCACTTCCCAGGTTCAAGTGATTCTC
The DNA here is from genome assembly GCF_043159975.1 of Macaca nemestrina. Classification (NCBI taxonomy): domain Eukaryota; kingdom Metazoa; phylum Chordata; class Mammalia; order Primates; family Cercopithecidae; genus Macaca; species Macaca nemestrina. The sequence continues at coordinate 124,935,366 of NC_092134.1, read as the reverse complement.
CTGCCTCAGCCTCCTGAGTAGCTAGGGTTACAGGCACACACCACCATGCCTGGCTAATTTTTGTATTTTCAGTAGAGACAGGGTTTCACTATGTTGATCAGGCTGGTCTCAAACTCCTGACCTCGTGATCCGCCCGCCTCGGCCTCCCAAAGTGCTGGGATTACAGGCGTGAGCCACTGCGCCCGGCCTCTAAATAGTTTTAATTAGAACTGTTTGTAATATTACTATTTGTAACTACTTGTGATAATAATCTAATTTATTTATTCATTTGTTTACTTTTCATAGATAAACAATTTCAATTTATTCATAAGTCTATGTTTTTCCTGAATGAGTATTTAAGGGCTTACAAAATGTCTGTGTTTTTCTTTCTCATTTTTTATACCACTCTATAACTTACACCAGTTTCTGTGTAGTATTTATGTGACTCTCTTCCAGAATTTTCTATCATGTTCCATAGTTTTACTTGTTCTGACTCAGTATTAATCACGTCCAATTTCTTTAGAATTACAATAACTTTCAATATCTATTGAACATTTCTTCCCATCTTATTCTTGTTTTTCAAAATATTATTTATTATTCTTGGTCAAATGTTCAACTTATACGAATTTTAGTCTATTTTTATGTTTTACAGAGAGCCCTAGTGGCATTTTGATGGAATTTTTCTTGTATTTACAGATTATTTTTGTGGGAATTGATGTTTTCTAATGCTAAGCACTCCATATATGACCACAGTATAACTCTCCATTTATATAGGTGTTGTTCATAATACTGAATAAAATTTTGTAGTTTTATCCATATAATTTTGAACTTTATTTTTCAGATTTATTCTTAGATAACATCATTTTTATTCTTTGGATGGCTTAAAAAGTAATTATTGTACTTGCTACTTTATATTTGCTTTCTGCATGGCAACATTATTGATGATATACATAACCTTGATGATCAGGCTATACGCCTCTTAGTATATTAGTGGTATTTGAAGGAAAGTCAACCACTTCAGTGGGAGTGCTAAGAAAAAAAATGTTAACAGGGAGTCACATTTTTCATTGTACAGTTTCTATAATGGAACTTTGTTATGTTAATATTGCATTTACAATCTTGCTGAGCTTTCTTACTAGTTCTCATTATGTCCTTAGCTTTTCTTCAGTTTTCTGCAGAAACAACTTTATTCTCTTTGGTAAGTAACTATTTTTCTTCCTTTTTAATTATTATGCTTTATTTTAGTTTCTTTTCTTATAGAATTGATCTTCCATTAAATATAAAAGAATGCTATATTTTCATCCTTTTATTTATCTAATCTTTACTTTTCAGACCACTGATTACAAAATTCGCTTTTTCAATATACAAGGACTACGGTATGTCATAACAGCCTTAAAAGTAAGCAGGTGTGAAAAAAAAATGCTTCCTCCTTCTGTAAGCTTCCTATACACACAAAAAAAGCATTTAGTATATTTAACCTGATATCAATTAAGGTTAGTCTGCTAATAATTGCCAAGTATCAATTCATTTCTTGGCTATACATTGCTCTAAATTTCCCGATAGATTCTTTTTATTTTACTTGTTACATTTTTCTTGTCAATCCCACTGTGGTGGCTGACTTTCCTTCATATACCACTAAAAACCTAAGAGACATATAGCCTGATCATCGAGTTTGTACTGATCTTCCAAAGGTACCTGTTAGGGAATACCACTGTTTCTGCTATCTACAATGTAAACCAGGTATCGGTGAAAGTAGCAACTATCACTTGTGCTAACTTATTTGTTTGTTCCTGCATATAGTGATTGACTTCTTTGAGCCTTGTTAGTGAGCCGTGCACTGCCCACAATATGCTGCTATTAACAAATCAGAGTTATAATGAAATAATATTTTTATTTAACATGTTGCAGTTTAATAGGTGATTCAATTAATTCAATCAAGGCTGAGTATATCTAAATAATCTTTTGCTATCATCCACAGAATTAAAGAAATAACTCAAACCTTTTTGCCATTTACTTGACACCATATTGGATAAAGATTACATACTTTCATTGTATCAATATAAATGAAAGGGATTTGGATCGTAATCTTAAAAGACACAATCCCAAACAGCATAATCCTGAATGTTGAAGTCTCAAAAGGTCAAAATCCCCAACAATCAAAATCCCTAAAGTTTAAAGTTCCTAACATCTAAAATCTCAAAAATTACAATCCCAAAAGATTAAAATCCCAAATGTTGAAATCCTGAAAGCTGAATTGCAGGAAAAGGGTTAGGATGGTTAAGGTTGTATTCAGGTTAGTTGCATCATGTTAGGCGCAACTATTAAATTATTATTGTCTTTATTTGTTTTTGTTTTTAATGTTTCATTTTTTATTTCAATAGCTTTTGTGGTACAAATGGTTTTTGATTGCTTAAATAAATTGTATAGTGGCGAGGTCTGAGATTTTAATGCCCCCATCAGCTGAGTACTAGTATACATTTTACTCAGTATGTAGTTTTTTAATCCTTTATCCTCTTCTCCCCTCCCCACCTACTGATTCTCCAGTGTCCATTGTACCACTCTGTATGCCTTTACATACCCAAGGCTTAGCTCCCTCTTCTAAGTGAGAATGTACAGTATTTGGTTTTCTGATCATGAGTTATTCCACTTAGAATAATGGCCTCCAGCTCCATCCAAGTTGATGCAAAAGACATTATTTCATTCTTTGTTATGGCTGATTAGTATTCCATTGTATGTATGTGTCTCTGTGTGTGCATGTCTGTGTATGTGTATATATACACACATTTTCTTTATCCACGCATCAGCTTATGGGCACTTAGACTGATTTCATTTCTTTGCAATTGTGAATTGTGTTGCAATAAACATGTATGCAGGGGTCTTTTTTATATAATTTCCTTTCCTTTGAAGAGATACCCAAGAGCAGGATTGCTGAATTGAATGGTAGATCTACTTTTAGTTCTTTGAGAAATTGTTTTCCGTAGATGTACTAATTTATAATCCCAGCAGCAGTGTATAAGTGTTCTCTTTTCACCATACCCATGTCAAGATCTATTGGTTTTGGACTTTTTGATGGTGGCTATTCTGGCAAGGTTAAGGTGGTATTAGAGCTATTTATGACAGATCCACAGCCAATATCATACTGAATGGCAAAAACTGGAAGAATTCCCTTTGAAAATTGGCACAAGACAAAGATGCCCTTTCTCACCACTCCTATTCAACATAGTATTGGAAGCTCTGGTCAACACAATCAGGCAAGAGAAAGAAATAAAACGTATTCATTTAGGAAAAGAGGAAGTCAAATTGTCCCTGTTTGCAGATGACATGAATGTATATTTAGAAAATGCCACTGTCTCAGCCCAAAATCTCCTTAAGCTGATACACAACTTCAGCAAGGTCTCAGGATACAAAATCAATGTGCAAAAATCGCAAGCACTCCTATACACCAAAAACAGACAAACAGAGCTCCAAATCATGAGTAAACTCCCATTCACAAGTGCTACTAAGAGAATAAAATACCTAGGAATACAACTTACAAGGGATGCAAAGGACCTCTTCAAGGAGAACTACAAACCACTGTTCAACAAAATAAGAAAAGACACAAACAAATGGAAAAACATTCCATGCCCGTGGATAGGAAGAATCAATATTGTGAAAATGACCATACTCCCCACAGTAATTTATAGATTCAATGCTATTCCCATCAAGCTATCGTTGACTTTCTTCACAGAATTGGGAAAAAAACTACTTTAAATTTCATATGGAACCAAAAAAGAGCCCACATAGCCAAGACAATCCTAAGCCAAAAGTACAAAGCTGCAGGCATCACACTACCTGACTTCAAACTATACTACAAGGCTACAGTAATCAAAACGGTATGCTACTGGTACCAAAACAGATATATGGACCAATGGAAAAGAACAGAGGCCTCAGAAATAGCACCACACATCCACAACCATCTGATCTTTGACAAACCTGACAAAAACAAGCAATGGGAAAAGGATTCCCTATTTAATAAATGGTGTTGGGAAAACGGGTTAGTCATATGCAGAAAGCAGAAACTTCCTTAAACCTTATACAAAAATTTACTAAAGATGGATTAAAGACTTAAACGTAAAACCTAAAACCATGAAAACCCTAGAAGAAAACCTAGGTAATACCATTCAGGACATAGGCATGGGCAAAGACTTCATGACTAAACACCAAAAACAATGGCAACAAAAGCCAAAATAGACAAATAGGATCTAATTAAACTAAAGAGCTTCTGCACAGCAAAAGAAACTATCATCAGAGTGAACAGGCAACCTAGAAAATGGGAGAAAATGTTTGCAATCTGTCCATCTGAGAAAGGGCTAATATCCAGAATCTACAAAGAACATAAACAAATTTACAAGAAAAAAAAACTTCATCAAAAAGTGGACAAAGGATAGGAACAGACACATCTCAGAAGAAGACATTTATGCAGCCAACAAATATATGAAAAAAAGCTCATCATCACTGGTCATTAGAGAAATGCAAATCAAAACCACAATGAGTTACCATCTCATGCCAGTTAGAATGGTGATCATTAAAAAGTCATGAAAAAACAGATGCTGGAAAAGATGTGGGGAAATAGGAATACTTTAATGCTGTTGGTGGGAGTGTGAACTATTGTGGAAGACAGCGCAGTGATTTCCTCAAGGCTCTAGAACTAGAAATACCATTTGACTCAGCAATCCCATTACTGAGTATATACTCAAAGGATTATAAATCATTCTACTGTAAAGACATATGCATACGTATGTTTATTGTGGCACTGTTCACAATAGCAAAGACTTGGAACCAACCCAAATGCCCATCAGTGATGGACTGGATAAAGAAAATGTGGCACATATACACCATGGAATACTATGTAACCAGAAAAAAGGATGCATTCATGTCCTTTGTAGGGACATGAATGAAGCTGGAAACCATCATTCTCAGCAAACTAACACAAGAACAGAAAACCAAACACTGCATGTTCTCACTCATAAGTGGGAGTTGAAAAATGAGAACACATGGACACAGGGAGGGGAACATCACACACCGGGGTCTGTCAGGGGCTGGGGGACCAGGGGAGGAATAGCATTAGGAGAAATACCTAATGTAGATGATGGGTTGATGGGTGCAGTAAACCACCATGGCCCGTGTATACCTGTGTAACAAACCTGCACATTCTGCACATGTACCCCAGAGCGTAAAGTAAAATAAAAAAAGAAAAAAAATACATTTCCCTGATGATTAGTGATGTTGAGTATTTATTTTATTTTATTTATTTATTTTTTAAATTATTTTTTATTATTATACTTTAATGCTCATCATCACTGGCCATCAGAGTATTTATTTTATCTGCTTGTTGGTAATTTGTATATCTTCTTTTGAGAAGGTGCTATTTATGCCATATACCTACTTTTTGTTGGGATAATTTATTCATTTTTTCTTACTAACTGAGTTACTCATAGATTCTGGATATTAGAACTCTGCAGGATGCATAGTTTGCCAGTATTTTCTCCCATTCTGTGGGTTATTTGTTCATTCTGATAATTATTTCTTTTGCTGTACAGAAGCTTTTCAGTTTAATTAGATCCAATTCATGTATTTTTTATGTTACATTTGCTTTTTGGGGCTTAGTCACAAATTATTTGTCTAAGCCAATGTCCAGAGAAGATTTTCCTAGGTTTTCTTTTAGAATTTTTATGGTCTCAGGACTGAGACTTAAATCTGCAATCCATTTTGAGTTGATTTTTGTATATAGTGATAGGGATCTAGTTTTATTCTTCAACATGTGGCTATCCTATTTTCCCAGCACCATTTATTGAATAGGGTGTCCTCTCCCTGTTGTTTATTTTTGTCAACTTTGTCAAAGATCAGTTGGTTGTAACTATTTGGCTTTATTTTTGGGTTCTCTATTCTGTTTCATTGGTCTATGTTTTGCTTTTATACAGTTATCATGTTGTCTTGGTTACTACTATAGAGTTATAGTATAATTTGAACTCAGGTAATGTGATTCCTGAGGATTTGTTCTTTTTTGGTTAGGAATACTTTCTATATTTGGGCTCTTTTTTGGTTCTATATGAATTTCACAATTTTTTTCTAATTTTGCAAGAAATAATATTTTTGATAAGAATTGCAAAGAATCTGTAGATTGCTTTGGGAAATATGGCCATTTTTATGATACTGAGTCTTTCAATCCATGAGCATAAGATGTATTTCCATTTGTTTGTGTCATCTCTGATTTCTTTCAGCAGAGTTTTGTACTTCTCCTTGTAGAGATTTTTTACCTCCTGGGTTAAGTATGTTCCAGGTGTTTTATTTCATTTTATTGCAGTTATTGTAAAAGGAACTGAGTTCTTGATTTGATTCTGTTTCATTGTTGTTGTCATGTAGCAGTGCTACTGATTTACATACCTTGATGTTGTAACTTGAGACTTTACTGAATTCATTTTACAAATCTGGCAGCTTTCTGGAGGAGTCTTTAGGATGTTCTAGGTAAATAATCATATCATTGGCAAACACAGATAGCTTGACTTCCTCTTTTCCAATATAGATGTCCTTTATTTCTTTCTCTTGCCTGATTGCTCTGGCTAGGACTTCTAGTACTCTGTTGACTAGACAGGACAAAAGTGGGCATCCTTCTCTTGTTCCAATTCTTAGCGGGAATGCCTTCAACTTTTCCCCATTCAGTGTTATGTTGCCTGTGGTGTATTGGGCTGTTCTTGTGTTGCTATAAATATATACCTGAGACTGGGTAATTTATAAGAAAAGAGCTTTATTTGGCTCACGGTTTGCAGGCTGTATAGGAAGCATAGTGGCATCTGCTTCTAGGGAGGCCTTAGGAAGCTTTAAATCATGGCAGAAGGCAAAGAAGGAATAGGCACATCACATGGCAAAAGTGGAAGCAAAGGAGAGAGAGCAGAGGAGACAAAGCCCTTTAACAAGCAGATCTCATGAGAACTCACTCACTATCACGATGACAGTACCAAAACGATGGTATTAAATTATTCGTGGGAAATAACCCTATGATCCAGTCACCTCCCAAGAGGCCCCACCTCCACTACTGGGAATTACAATTTAACATGAGATTTAGGTGGGGATACAGAACCAAACTAAATTATGAGGCTTTGTTATACATGGTATTTATTATTTTGAAGTATGTTCCTTCTCTGCCTGGTTTGTTGAGGGTTTTTATCACAAAGAAAACCTGGATTTTACTGAATGCTTTTTCTTGTGTCCATTGAGATGATCATTTGGCCTTTGTTTTTAATTCTGTTTAAGTGGTGGATCACATTTATTGACTTGCAGATGTTGAACCACCCTGCATCCCTGGGATGAAACCCACTTGATCATGGTGAGTTTTTGATAAGCTGTTGGATTCAGTTTGCTAGGATTTTTGTTGAGGATTTTTGCATCTGTATTCATCAAGGATATTTGTCTGCAGTTTTCTTTTTTTGTTTTGTCCTTTCCTGGTTTTGGTATCAGGGTAATGCTAGCTTCATAGAATGAGAAAGATTCAATCAGTAATATAAAAAAAAAATTACCACCACCAACAACAACAAAAATAAAAAACAAGGAACATGGACTCACAGCCAAATTATACTGGTAGTTTCAAACAATCTTTTGTACTACTAGGTCCTACCAGTGGGTACAAAAGAAAAAGGACTAGTAGTTTCAAATAGAAAAAGTACTAGTAGTTTCAAATAATCTTTTGTATTTCTGCGGTGTTGGCAGTAATGCTTCCATTTTTATTTCTATTTTAGTTTATTTGAATCTTCTCTCCTCTTTTCTTGGTTGATCCAGTGAATGGTGTATCAATTTTGTTTATCTTTTCAAAGAGCCAGCTTTTTGTTTTATTGATCCTTTTTATTATTTGTGTGTTTCAGTTTCATTTAGTTCTGCTCTGATCTTCGTTATTTCTTTTCTTCTGCTAGCTTTGGGTTTGGTTTGTTCTTGTTTCTCTAATCCCTTGAGGTGTGACATTAGGTTGTTTATTCGTGATCTTTCAGACTTTTTGATGCAGGCATTTTGTGCTATAAACTTTTCTCTTAGCATTGCTCTTGCTGTATCCCAGGGGCTTTGACAACTTGTGTCACTATTATAATTCATTTCAAAGAATTTTAAAATTTCAATCTTGATTTTATTGTAAACTCCAAAACCACTCAGGAACAGATTGTTTAATTCGCATGTATTTGTGTAGTTTTAAGGGTCCCTTCTGGAATTTATTTATAGTTTTATACTCCACTGTGGTCTGCAAAGACACTTGATATGATTTTGATTTTTAGAAAAATTTATTGACTTGTTTTGCAGCCTATAACAGGATCTATCTTAGAGAATGTTCCACATGCTAATGAGAAAAATGTATATTCTGCAGTTCTTGGGTCGAATGTTCTGTAAATTTTGTTAGGTACATTTATTCTAGAGTGCAGTTTAAGTCCAGTGTTTCTCTGCTTACTTCCTGCCTCGATAATCTGTCTAGTGCTATCAGTGGAGGAATGAAGTTCCCTACTATGATTGTGTTGCTGTCTATTTCTTTTTCAGGTGTACTAGCAATTGTTTAACAAATCTGGGAGCTCCAGAGTTAGGTGCATATATATTTAGGATTGTAATACCTTGTTGTTGGATTGATCCTTTTATCATTATATAATGACCTTCTTTGTCTCTTTTTACTGTTGTTGCTTTAAAGTCTGCTTCATCTGAAACAAGAATAGCTACTCCTGCTGGGTTTTGGTTTCCATTTTCGTAAAATATCTTTTTCCACTCCTTTACCTTGAGTCTATTAAAATCATTACATGTTAGGGGACTCTTGAAGACAGCAGATATTTCGTTTGTAATTTTTTTTTTTTTTTTTTTTGAGACAGAGTCTCCCTGTGTCTCCCAGACTGGAGTGCAGTGGCACGATCTCGGCTCACTGCAAGCTCCACCTCTCAGGTTCACGCCATTCTCCTGCCTCAGCCTCCCGAGTAGCTGGGATTATAGGTGCCCGCCACCACGCCCGGCTAATTTTTTGTATTTTTAGTAGAGACGGAGTTTCACCGTGTTAGCCAGGATGGTCTTGATCTCCTGACCTCGTGATCCACCCGCCTCGGCCTCCCAAAGTGCTGGGATTACAGGCGTGAGCCACCACGCCCAGCCTTGGTTTGTAATTTTTTAATCCATTCTGCCAATCTCTGTCTTTTAAGTGGAGCATTTAGACTATTTAAATTCAATGTTATTATTGAGATATGAGGTTCCAGTCATCTTGTTGATTGTTATCCAGATTCTTTGTTTTCTTCATTGTGCTAGTGGTTTTTGTTTGTTTTTTTAGAGTAAAGGGAAAGTAAGTTTATTAGGAATGTAAAGGAATAGAAGAATAGCTACTCCATAGGCAGAGCAGCTGTGTTATTGTTTTACAGGGCTTGTGAATTTTATGCTTTCATGAAGTTTTATTGTGGTGCATATCAATCTTTTGTTTCAAGATTTAGATTTTGTTTTTATCATTTCCTATAGTGCTTGTTTGGTAATGACAAATTCCCTCAGCATGTTGTTCATCTGAAAGACTGTTTATCCTTCATTTATGAAACTTAGTTTTGCTGGATAGAGAATTCTTTGCTGACAGTTACTCTGTTTAAGGAGAGTAAAGACATGACCCTAGTCCGTTCTGGCTTGTAAGGTTTCTACTGAGAAGACTGCTGTTAATCTGATAGGTTTTCCTTATAGGTAACCTGATGCTTTTTATCTCACTGCTCTTAAAAGTTCTTCACATTGGCTTTAAATAACCTGATGGCTATATGCCTTGGTGATGTCCTTTTTGCAGTGAATCACCCAGGATTTCTTTTGTGCTTAAATGTCTACATCTCTAGCAAAGCTGGAGAAGTTTTCCTCAATTATTTCCTTAAATGAGTTTTCCACACTTTTTGCTTTTTGTTCTCCCTCAGGAACAACAATAATTTTTAGGTCTGGCTATATTACATAATCTCATATTTCTTGGAGACTTTATTTCTCTCAATTCTTTTTTCATTATTTTTGCCTGATTGGGTTAATTCAATGTTTTGCCTTTGAACTTTGAAAATCTTTCTTCTACTTGGTCTAATCTATTGTTAAAGCTATCCACTGCATTTTGTAATTCCCTAAATGTGATTTTTCATTTTCAGAAGTTTTTATTGATTTTCCTTGAAAATATCTATCTCTATAGAAATTGTACATTAATATCCTGATTTTTTTCATTTCTCTATATTAGTTTTTACCTTTCTTTTGTATCTTTTTGAGTGACTTAATAATCAACCTTTTAAATTGTTTATCTGGTATTTCAAAGATTTAATCTTGGTTTGAATCCATTGCTAGAGAGCTATGTGTTCTTTTGAGTATTATAGAACCCTGTTTTGTCTTATTGCCAGAATTATTTTTCTGGTTTATTCTCACTTCATTTGACTATTTTTTTAAAAAAAAATTTTTTTAAATTTATTTTTGTTCAACTGTGTTTTTAAAAAAATTATTTTTCCCTCTTGAGGATGTGAATTTAATAATTATAGTTTATTGTAACCTAATTTAGCTCTGGTTGCTATTAGGGGTGAAGATTCATTAAGAGTTCCTTTGTTATGTTGTCTGTATGATGACTTTCTCAGATGCTGACTGTGGTAGCAATGTGCTTGGTGTGTGTGCAGGTTCTCTGTCTTCTGTGGAGTTGTAATACCAGAAGTCTCTTGAAGCTTATATTGTTCCTCATTGGTTTGCTTTTGTTATTTATTTACTTTTTCCCCAGTATTTTATTTACTGGATAGTACAATTCAGGTTTCAGGCAGTAGAGAAGGTGTCCTAGGGTAAAAACTGTGGTTAAAGTAGGTGGATGAATGCACCTTGGGTATCAAGGGTAGGCAGAGATCCTAGCCTTGACAGAGTAGCTGGGGGAGCTCTCGGTGAAATGCACTGAAGTCTTGTCAAAGGTAAGTGAGGGAGCCACTTCAGGTCCTCTGCCAGGCTAGGAGGAAAGGGATCACACCTCCCAGTTACACTCCTGGCCAAGTGTTCTGGCTATTCAGCTCAGACAGGCCCCTGTTTTTCATCTGCAGAAATGCTGATGTTCATCTTGAGGAATTGAGACTCTACCCCTTATGGAAGCTTGAATCTGGAGGCCACTCCTCTTGTGAGGATACAGTCACCCTGAAGTGCTCCACAAGGGCTGTCTATAGGTGCGCCTATGCCAAGGTCCCATGGAAAAATCCCCAACTGTTTGCAGTGGTCGGCAAATGGAAAAAGAAGTACCATTCTCCAAGATCCTTCATGGGCACCAGGGCTGCTTGACTGTTGGGATAGAGCCATGAACTTTGCTGAGCACAGTGCTGCACCTGTGCCTCTACTGAAAGAACCTTCCCACCAAGAAAGTTCTGGGACTGAAGGCCTGCTGGCTGAATGTTTTTATCCCATGGGTTGCTTACTCCCTTAATATGGGTGCGCTCCTCCTTCCCCTTGGAGTAGGAGTCCTTGAAGGCCAGACTACTGTGAATCCTGCTACTCCTTTGATCCAGCCAACCAGTGAGTGTCACACCTCAGGCTGGTGCTGGGGAATGTCTGCATGGGATCCAGTGATGTGACCTGTCTGCAAGTCCCCCAGCAGTGGTTAACCAGTACCAGCTCTGATAGGTGTGGCAGGGGAGTGACATAGACTCTGTGAAATTCCTTGGTTATACATAGCCTTAGTGGGTCGCCTTTCTCAAATGCCAGTTGTAATATTAATGAACTGGCCACAGGAGCAGATTCAGAACTTCCTGATTATCCAGGGTGCTGTAGGCAATGGTGACAGCTGAGGTCACTGCACGGGGTTTCTCCTTCCTGGGCACCGTATTATTATATCTGCGGATGCTGTAATAGGCTGTGTCAATTGGCCTCCAGCCAGGAGGCAGCATTTGCAAAGAAGCACCAGCTGCAATGGTAGTGGTGGAATTTGTGCTTGCCTTTTGTTACTCAGTGGAGGTACTCTGCTATTTCAGGCAATGGGCAGGGCCATAAAGCTCCAACAAGTTTCCGTTCTTTGTGTTAAGCTACCAGAGTGGTTGGAGAGGCAAAGTCAAGTGTGGGCTGGTTCAGGCTAGTTTGGACTCTGGTTCTCTACTTGTGGGTACAAGCAGTGGCCTCAATGGTCATCAGAGGGTAATTCTCTGGTTGCTGAGGTAATGCTCCAAGGAGGAGTGCAGCTGCCTCTGATGCCCAGAGGAGTCTACACAGGAAGTATGGAGTAGGAGGCAGCAATAAGCCCCACCCAGCTCCCAGGCACTTGTCAAGGCAGGCCTCACATCCACAGTGTTCTACTGACTACAGCTAGCTAGGTTTCCAGACAGCACTCAGAACTCAAAACTGCCCCAGTGGAGACAGAAACCACAACTCTTAGGCCATGCTCCTCCCAGTGTGCCTGCGGAACAGTGGTGCCCACCTCTTACACCAATGGTTATTGTGCAGTTCCTACTTGCTCCTTTGTTCCGGCCGTGGGGGTTCATCCCCATGCAAGATTATACTGTGAATCTCATTTGGGAGCTTCTCTCAACCTGTGACTGCTGCCTGAGTAAGCTGGCAGACTTCCCCAAGGTCCTCTGTGAGGTAGGATCAGGAATGGCTTCTCTCCAACCCTGCTGGAGACGGGGAGTGAGTGCAAAGCATATCCAGAGCCTCTCCTCATATCCTCCCTTTCTCATATCCTCCCCACCACTTACTAAATCGGCTTCAGTGCTGAGTAGGGTTAAGACCTTTCCCTGTGGATTGAATTTTCCCAGGGGGAATGTGTATCCCAGAGGCAGTTATTCCCCTCGCACACTCTGGGACTTTGTTTTCCTCCTGGATCACAGTGTAGACTATAGCCTGCTGCTTATTTCAAAGGGTCTGCTGTTTCTTTCATTTTCCCTCTTAGTCCTGTGTTGCTTCTTGGAAAATGTTCACAGCGTGAATCGCTCTACACTGTTTTCTTTTTCCAAGTAAGGGAAGCATGCTAACAGTGTTTCCAATCTACCATTTTGGGGGAAAAAGCCAAAAAACAACTATTCTCTTTATTTAGAAATTGAGTATTGTTTAAGGAGATGCATTTGAGTGCCTAGTTGACAAAGAGTGGACTTGTGGACTAAATTTTAAATGAAAATTTGACGGGATTAAGGGTTACCTAGAAAACTGATAAAATGTCATTTTGGATCTATGAGGGTATTTCTAGAGGAGATTAGCGTGTGAGTCTGAGCGGACTAGGAAGGAAGATGTGTCCTTATTGTTGAGTGGCACCATCCAATCGGCCAGGGACATAGAGAGAACAGATGCAGAAAGATAATTTGTCTGTCTCTGAGAGCTGAGATGGACTTTTCTTCTGCTGCCTTAGACATCAGGAATTTGACTCCACGAAAGTGCATGATCACAATGTTGACTTTGTGTGCAAGCATTGTGCATGTAGGTAAAAAGTGAAAACTTCCTCAGTAAACAAAGAAATGTTCTTTTCGTACAACTATATTTGTGAAGATACAGTTTCTCAAGATCTCTGCTCTTTGAGTGATGGCATATGTGGTGGTGACTCACTGTGGGTTTTGGATCAATCTCATCGAAAGACTTAGGTTGTCTGTCATGGTGTTTCAGATGACTGCAATTATAAAGCTGGGAGCACAAAATTACCAATCATAGCGATACATGTTTCTACATTTACTTGCTGACCTATTTCTTTATGAATATGACTTGTCTGTTTAAAACTGTTATACCCATGAGATCATAATTAGTATACCTGAGCATTAATTTGCAAAAATATGTACATTATTATTGTCCGTTTTATTGTGTAATGTGGCCTACAAAGTGTTCTGTCTTGTTTTTTCTTTTTTTGTGTGTTTTGAGACAGAGTCTTGCTCTGTCCCCAGGCTAGAGTACAGTGGCGCCATCTCGGCTCACTGCAAGCTCTGCCTCCTGGGTTCTCGCCATTCTCCTGCTTCAGCCTCCCAAGTAGCTGGGACTACAGGCGTCTGCCACTACGCCCAGCTAATTTTTTGTATTTTTAGTAGAGATGGGGTTTCATTGTTTTAGCCAGGATGGTCTCGATCTCCTGACCTTGTGGTCTGCCTGCCTCGGCCTCCCAAAGTGCTGGGATTATAGGCATAAGCCACCTCGCCCTGCCGCATTCTGTCATTTTTGTACAACTGTCAAACAAATCACCTCTTAAAAGTATCTTTAAATCTGTTTTAAAATTATTTCTTCCAGAATTACATTTTTTGGGATTTCAATCTTTCAGGATTTCAACATTTATAATTATGGTAATTGAGACTGTGTCTTTCAGGATTTTGATCAGCTGCTGAATTGACGATATGTGAGGTGAGCTGATTTGCAGTGAGGGTTACTTGAGAAGAAAGGAAAGCAATTATTCCATTTATTTCTCTAACGATTTAAAGGTCTCCAAAGAACGTGTCTTATTGGTGATTATTTTTCATTTCTACTTCTCTCTTTTAGTTCTCTGAAAGACAGTTCTCTTTCTGATTCTTTTATGAGTTTGAATATGGTAGTCAGATAAAGAGCCCACAAAGATAAAAGTGGCTACAGTCTACAAATCATAATGTGGCCCTGCTTATTGGATAGGTACATTGTCATAGGTGAAGTATTTCCATTACTATCATTAACCACATTAAATTTAGGGCTGCTGATTAGGAGAAACTGATAGGTTACAGTCAGCTTATAGATTCTGGTTTTCATGATGGTTTTCTCATCAGTTTTTTTAACGGAAATGAACATATTGCTTCTATCAGGTGAATAGTAACATTTAATACCTCTGAATCAAGGGTCCACAAACTATGAGCTACCAGCCTGATCTGGCCCAACACCTGTTTTTGTAAATGAGTTTCGTGGCAATAAAATAGCACTCTTTTATATAGCATCTGTGGTTGTGTTGGGGCTACAGCAATAGAATGGAGTAATTGCAACAGACATCTTATGGCCTTCAAAGTCTAAAATGTATACTCTCTGACTCTTTAGAGGAAAGTTTTCTGACTACTGGTCTAAAGCAGGGATGATAAGCTAACAGCAATCAATGAAATGTCATTATTACAGTGACTAATTAATGAAGTCTGTGATGGGTGAAATAATAGGCTATGGGGACATTTAGGCTAGATATTTGCCATCCTTTGCCTAAAAAAAAATTGCATTTCCTTAATAATTACCAACTGAGTCAAAGAAAATAAGTCAGTTAATTTCCTCTTCCTTAAATCTTTGAAAGAGCTAAGCCTAGTGACACATTTTAAAATAATATGAGTGGGACAAAAAATTCAATTTGTTGCCTTTCTCATGATTTCTTAACTACTATGGACCATAGATGCTTTTCCTCCTTACTCTTAAATTTGAGCAAAGTACCTTTCTAGTTACTTTTTATAAAGACATGGCTTTATGAATTAAAGAGCCAAACACTTCTTTTCCTGTCTATCTGGTGCCATAATCTATCTTTTTTTTCTCCCACTTCTTACAGAGGCGGACATTGGAAGAAAAGTGATAACATGACGGAGTGGAATTAAGTATATATTCTAAACATCCTGTCTTTACTGTTTTAAAAGCATCCAATACATCCAGATAATCTTGTATTGATAATGTGCAAAAAACAAAACAAAATAAAACTGCAGCATTAGACAAGAACAGAATCCTTCAATCCTCTGTCACGGACCCCCTGATACTTTCTTTCAACTTTCTTCATTCTCTGTAACATTGCTTCTATAAGTCTTCTTCAGCATTTCTTGCTTGTTGACTTATAGGACTAAGCAGCCCTGCTTTATTTTTTTGATATTCACTTTCTGGTCCCCTAAAGGTAGGCTGCAGTTTAGAGGCATCCCTGCTCTCTCCCTAGCCCAGTAAACTGACCTGGGCGGGGTTCTACTTGAGCTTCCCATGTGTAAACCTCTACTAGACAGACTGGCATTCAGAAGACCTAGCTTTAAGAGCAGGCGGTATAATTAATTATTTATGTGACTCCGACAGTTCTCTAAAATGTAGTTTTCTTATTATTACAATGAAGAAGTTTGCTTAGACGATTTAATTCAAGCTTTGAATGATTCCCTTTGTATCTTTCTCTACCTTCACGTCCAAGAAGTTTCTGAAAGAGATTTCAACCCATAGCAACTTATGCTTTGCCAGAAGTCTGAAATTCAGTGTCTTCGGGACTCACTTCCCCGCACCATTTTTAATTTTCACTTTACTCAACCCACTTTACCCATTCTCCCTCCTTCTTCCCTCTGTCTCTCCCTCCTTCCCTCCCTCCCTTCCTTCCTTCTCCCTGCCTGCCTGTTAATGAAAGACTCTTTCATCAGCTATTATTTAAGAACTGCATCTCATTGAATATTTTATCAATCAGTTTCAACTCATAAATACATCAAGCTCGCAGCTGAGGGCCATGTTATAACCAGTTATGTTAGGACATCACTTTTGAGAATTCTTTTAAACAAACAATAAAAGTAGTTTGAAATACAGAATAATGCATTTGTGACATTCCATGTTGCTAGATACATCTCTGCAAATGGAGGCAAAGTATTCTTAGGAACACTTTTGTTTTTCTGTTCCCTAATGGGTTATTCAAGTTAGTACATGGATTTAGATGTGATTCCACACCGGTTCGCAGTCTATCAGGAAAGGCTTTGTGGTACATTAGAAGTATGTTCAAGGAATGTCATCTCACTACTTCAAGGGGCTTTTCTTTAATAAAAAGGGCAATAGGGATCAAACCAATCCACTGAATTTGCATGTTTTCTCCTCACATTGCTGAAAACATCTATTCAAACGAGCTTCAAACTAGAGCAATTAGGTGGGTAATTGCCCTAGTGTGAACTTCGCCTTAAAAGCTTATTCTATGAAACTAGAGTAATTAGACTTACTTCTTCTGTCTTTTTTTCTTCACCTCATTGTTCTCATGCATTAGGCTAATGTTGCTTTGCTTGGGTTCACTTCAATGCAAATGAATGGAGGCTGGGGATGGGGGAATAGAAAGGTATAAATGGATAGGAAACGCAGGGGGAAAAAAAAAGCCAGCTTGTGACAGCAATCATGAAAAACATCTGCATTCTAATAGGGCTTGTTAAACAGCATTTTAATTAATCTGAAATTTGCAACATACCTGCTTGTCACTATCCTTTGTAATGACTAGTTTATGTTCCTAAAATAGATATACAAAATACCTCATGTTTTGCCAGATAATTTAGCGATGCCTGGCTATATCAAATGAATCTTAGTTGCTAACGGGATAACAGTTTTAGTTGTTTTTTCTTTGCTTTAACATGTTATGATCATTCTCCAAAGGGAACATACCAGGTCAAGTGTTAACAATATGTGCATTGCAAAAATAAAAGTTAAGATTTGCCATCTGTTCAAAAAAGACACCATTACATTAGATTTTTTTTACAATTTCTTTTTAATCCTAATACATTTTTATTATTATTTCACTTTTTTAAAATCGTAGATACACTTTGTGTACCAAAATTATAATATACAGTTAAGGGATCAGAATTGAAATGTTGTAAGGCAATAGAGCCTACTTTGGGGCAATATTTGAAGTAGATAAAGTATAATTTGGAGGGATAAGTTCCATGGGTATAAATTTAGATTTGGTGATGGCCTGTGTGATGTTATGTGCATTAAATATTTGTTCAGTTCCATAGATTGTATGATTAAACCTACAATGTTGTTTCCATGTTTACATTTGAAATGTCAATCAAAAGTGTTATTTGGTCCTGACTCTCCAGTTCTTACTCCAAGCCCCTACACCCTGCTCCACTCTAGGTGATATGCGGTGACTTCTTGAGATGTTGTGATTTCTTGCTCCAAAGGCTTCATCTTCATATATGTGTATATATGTAAATGGGCCATGTTCCTATAACCAGGCCCACTTTTTCTGCTCAGGTGTACATGTTGCCCTCTTGTTAGTCCATTTCTTTAGTTGTTGTTCTTTTAGAGACAGGGTCTCCCTTGTGGCTCAAGCTGGAGTACAGTGGTATGATCCTGAATCCCTGCAGCCTTTGTCTCCTGGGCTCAAGCAATCCTCCTATCTCAGCCTCCCGAGTAGCTGGGATTATAGGGGTGCACCACCACCCCCAGCTAGTTTTGTCTATTTTTCATAGAGATGGGGTCTCAATAGGTTGTCCAGGCTGGTCTTGAACTGGACTTAAGTGATCCTCCTGCCTTGGCCTCCCAAAATGTTGGAATTACAGGCATTAGCCACTTTGTCTGGCCTTAGCCCAATTCTTTTGCATTATTGCCTTTGTTGTTCACCTGCATAAATGTTCTCAGCAACAGTAATGATGATTTATTTCATTTTCTACACCTTCAAGAAATAACTGACATCCGAATGAAAGGCTAAAAAATGTGATATTAATAGGGACAGAAGGCAGGGAAATTCTAGACAGAAGAGGGCAGGTCCCTGGCAAGGGCCCCACCTTCAGGCCTAGAACCAGTGCCCAAAGGGAACAACTGACATCTCTGTTTTCCTGCTCAAATGTTTCCTTTCCAAAACCACCCATGGCCTACACCACCCCCTATCCTGTGCCCATAAAAACCCCAGGCTCAACCGGAAGAGAGAGGGGAAGCAGCTGGACGTCAGACACTACAGTTGAATGTCAGAGAGAAGCAGCTTGACTTCAGAGAGATGGCTTGATGGTGTAGCTTTGAAGAAGAGTCTGGCTGGGGACAGCCTGACTTCAGGGGAAGATTACCTTCCAACCACTCTGTCCCCCTTTCAACCTCCCCTCCCTCTGAGATCCACTTTCATCAGCAATAAAATCCCCACATTTACTATCCTCAATTCACTTGTGTGACCTCATTCCTCCTGGATGCTGGGCAAGAACTTGGGTGTGGGTGCAAAAGGTTGTCACACTGACCTCCACTGAGCTGTTAACACTTCAGCCATTCACAGACAGCAAAGCTAAAAGAACACTGACTGTCACACTGTCTCTCTGGGACTTCTGGGGTCATGGGCACTCCCCACTAGATGCTGCTGTGGGGCCAACAGAGTTTTCCTCCTGCTGGCACCCAAATGTGCTCACCCTAGTTTCTGAACCCACTCACTGGCATACTCCCCATCCTGAGAGGGGTGAAGTGCAAAGGGTCTGAGTGAGTGGAATTTGCCCCTGCCAGCGCCAGAGTGGCTGGCTAGTTCCAGTGCCCCTGCACTCCAGTTCCTGCCTGCAAAAGGGCCAGGGAAATGTCCTACTTCAATGTTAAGCCTCTATTTTCAGAGTCATATTTTTAGCTTCTCCAAAATTGAAAAGGAAAGGTTTGAGAGGAACACATACTCAGGTTGAGTTTATTAATTAGAGTGAAAAGAAATACCTGAGTTGCCTTTTTCTTTCAGCTCTGCGTCCTGAGCTACAGCACTGCTGTACTATTAAGGCAAACTACTCCCACTCTTGAACGACTGAGGTTAGCTTCTCATAGGATCAATACATTCATTTTCCACAACCAAATTTTCCTATAATGCCATGAGGTAGATACATATTAAATTTCAGTCATTCTTCATGGGAGATGGAATAGGAGGCAGGAAGAGCCTGCACCTTGAGTTCAGATACATAAGAATCTTGCCTCTGTGACTTACTGGCTGAGCAGGTTAAAAAGGGTGGTGCTTACCTTCTCTGAATCTAATTTTTCTCACCTGCATAATGTAGCCAGTGATATCTATTTCCTAAGTTTGTAGTGAGAGTTAAATGAGATGATATGCAAAGCCTGTAAACAATGACTGTTATATAGCAAAGTCATAAAGGGTAGTACTTAAATGTATAATTCTCGAAATACTAGGACTGATCTCACTGTGAAATCCCTGAAGGCAGGGATATGGAAATTCTTAGAATCTCTGGGGCCTATCACTGTCTTGACATATGGCAAGAACTCATGCATTGTTTCTGGAAGGGTGAATAAATGAATGAGTAGGTGAATGCATGAATAATTACTTAGAATGCTAAAGCATGCAGAAATACTACCATAGATCAATGCACATGTAAACAGTTTATACTCATCAATTCCCATTATCTACTTGATGTTTGATAAAACTGACACTGTCATATGCAGGAAGGATAGAATGAGAAAGGTCTTGAAAAAGACCCAAGAAGTCTGGCTCCACCACTAACTGTCTGAGACAACTTGAAACAAACCTAAATCTGTCTAGGATTTAAATTTCTCATGTGCAAAATAAGAACTTGCATAAAATGATCTCTAGCATGTCATCTACCCCTTCCTTCTAGAGTTTCATGAAGTTCATCACTTTGAAGGGTGCCAAAGTTTACAGTGAGAATGTACATCAGGGATTGAGGGGAAATTAGTCTTAATTCTCCTAACTCCTACTCTTAGATCCCTAGTCTCAACCTCTTTGATGAACAGATTTCAACAAACAGATTCACAAGATAAATAAACAAACATGTAGAAAGACAGAGACGTCTTGCATATGGATTTGCTTTTAAAAGAAACTGGAAAAATAGAATATGTTTAATTAGCACAGATTCTGAAAAAATAAATGTGTTAATTAATAGCTTGTCTTGATTACCAAAAGGTCATACCCATATATACAACAACATGTAAACCAGAAATTCAAGATATTTTCCCACCTAGCTCCTCGCTTGAAAAACTATTCCAAGCTTCTATTACAACTTTCAGAAGATGTATACATTGAGATGTAAGGGTCCTGATATTCTTTTCATATTAGCTTGAGAATTATTCCGATACTGTGGTGGCGTGAGCTTAAAAAATTGTATGTTGACTGCATTTCATTTCTCTTGTTTAGAATATAATTCCTCAATTATCTGTCTCAATTTGCTTACTTCTTTCCTTTATTATTGGTATATTTCTCATGTTACTGGGGAATGAGAGCTTCAGTGACTTTAACCTTTAACGATCTCATCCGAAGTAAGATAACCTAATTTAACAGCTGTAGTAGAACAGGAAAGCAGCAGGACACCAGAAAAAAGGTTACACAGTGGGAAGTTCATGCTGGCAAATACCAATTCACACCTGTTTTAGGCCTACAGACAACATCAGGGGTGCTATTTAAATGGACTCTGTGTGCAATTTATCCATTGTTTGGAGTCATTGAAATGAACTACACTAATTCTCCTCCTTGAAAATTATTCCAATTAAGTGGATGCACCATTTATCAGGGTGCTGATTAAGTGGGTTTAATAGCAGGCACCAAAGAAACACTGTAAGAAAAATCTATGAAAGTGATATTCACACTTTCTAAGGTTCTGCTCACACTCACTAATGTCTAGTGTTATATAACCATTCTACAGAAAAATGCAGCAGAAACTAGGGTTAAAGTGTTAAGGAGGTAATTAAATTCTTCCTTATAAGTACATTGAGATTTCAAATGTCATCATGAGGAAAGGTAATTTTTGATTGAAACTATGTGCTATTTTTCATATTAGATATTTAAATCTGTAATTTTTCTAATTCTAACAAACTTTATATCAGAGAAAAGAGTCACATTTTCTCTGTACAATTGACTTTATTTGGAGACTACAATCTACCATAAGTGAATGTTAAGTGTTAATGATCTAAACCGGAAAAACACATTTGTTTCTCTGCAATCTGACATTATAAATAATCAAACTTTTATTTTTCTGTTCCATGTTAATGTTAGTTTTAAAAAATTAACATTTTAATTTTTATGCTGATTTTTTTCAGGCCAGTTATATTTTATATTCTAAATATCCTGACTTCACATGATATTTCTCTTAAAAACTAAGCATTAAATGACACATTTTTAAAGAATAAGCCAATTACTTTTTTAAAGCAATGACTAATAAAAAATAGTGAATTCAAATATATAAAAATTTTACTGAATTGTAAAATATAAAATGAAGATAGCAGTTTCAAACAAGAGGTTTAATTTACTTTTATTATACTGCAAATATTTATTATATATTGTCTCACAATAATGATTTTGATAGAAGTCGGAACTTTTCTAAGTCTTTCTACTGAAAAGGAGTTATAGTCTTTGGTAGATTGGTTAAACTATGATAAATTTCATTAAATAAAAAAGTATAAGGGAAGATTTTAAAAAAGAAATTTAGACTTATGCTTAAGTTTGGCCCTAAAATATTAAACCAAAAAAAATTTGAAATACAATAACAGCATGTTAAATAATGAAACATTTTTAAGTTAACCTTCAGACAAGGTAAGGTTAAACAAGTCTAGCACCACAAGCTCTACACCAAAACAACCCTATCAACAAATTTTAAGCTAATCTCCTCTCCAAGCTGCTTCCTCTGGCAGGGGCTTGCTCTTATTTTCTAGAGGTATTTTTAGGAGCAAGTTTCTGTTCAGTCTGTAACTATGAAGGTGCAAGGGTTTCCTCTATTTGTAAGCTAACATGTTAGCTTGCCACAGTTTCATGGATGCTGGCAAAAGACTTAAGTCTCCTGGGTCAGAGACAAAGGATAGGTTACTACTCATAGAATAGAAATAGCCACATTATTATATCTTTGCTCTGGTTCCCTGATTCCTAATTCCTACAGAACAACATCAAGAAGGCTACCAGGTAACCATTGTACTCACAAGTAGGGTTCACAACAGGGCTTCTGCTTTCATGGACTCTGAATCCTTTACACTGCACCATGAATATGCCTTCTCCCTGCTTTAGAGGGAATCATTGATTCTGTTTCCCAAGGCTGTAAATCTGTCCTTTGCTTAAAAGAGAGACTCTATCATAACGCTCCACGGCTGATCACTATACAATTACCCTTTAAAAGATAGTCCAGAGCAAAGAGCAGTCAGATCATCTTTCATCTGCTCACAAGATATGCAGAAACACAAGAGAATTATCTCTCAAGATTCAGTACTACAAATGACAGCAAGTGACTTTGTTATAGGAATACTCTAATCTTCTCTAATTTGTTACTTAAAAAATCATATGCACAATTCAGAATTCTCATTATCAATGCATTATATGTTGTATATGTTAGAAACGATCATGTAAAGTGTGTCAGAGCCTAATGACTGGAAATTGCCATCATGCGACATGTGCAAGTTTTTATATGCAAAGTTGGCTTACATCCCTGAAGATTGAGGAAATGGTGACACATATGAGAATCCTTAAACTTGATACCATATTTAGATAGCAATCATTTCTTTTTTAACAAGAGTTGATTTAATGAGCTTTATCACACCTGCCAATCAGTTCTAACCACTAGCCAATTAGGTGTAAAGCCAACGTATCAAGATCAAAAGAAAAAAAGTGATCAACTTGATTTAACCGATTTGATTTTTTTCCTCTTCACTTTCAAGGAACACCATTTCGGAAATATAATTAGCCAAATAACCAACTTTACTATATTCCCCCCTGTGGAACTGATTAGGACCACCATTGGAAAGGGCAAACAGCTCAAAAAGAATGTGGATTTTTGGAGACACATAGACTTGAATTTAATTCTCAGCCTTGACAAGTAGTTTCATGGCATTAAGTAATCTATTACTGACTTTTCTGAGATTATTTTTCTCGATAATAATTCCCTGAGAGTGTTATAAAAGGATTTGATTAAATAGTTTTTGCAAAGAGCTGATAAGGTAGCTGAAAGCCAAGATCCTCTGTTTTTTGCTTGTTTTTCTTTTGTATATGTTTTCCTACATTGTTAGTTAACTCATGCTCTTCCTATTTTCTAACTAATTTTATAAGCATCCAGTCTTTTTGGTTTGATTTTAAACTTCCTGTACAGCTATTTTATGCTACTTTGGTAACTCCTATATAAGGAATCCATTTGCTTCATAATAGTCTTACAATTAATTTGTCACACAACAAATATGGTACTATAAATAAATGTAATCTATGGACAGAGAAACCAAGGAGAGGGAAAAAGAGACACAAAGCTTTGAGTTTAAAACATAGAATGGAATTACATAGAATAGAAATAGGGCAAAAAAGTGAGAATCAAGAAGAAAAGGGCAGCAAGAGAGAAAAAGGTAGATCTCCACAAAAGTACAGAGTATACAGAATGTAGGAAGAAAATGGCATGGAACTCAGGTCAAGTCCCGGTTCCTGTTATTTCCTAGGTGACCTTGCAAGGAGCCTCACGATTCAATGGCAAAAACTGAAGGTGAAATTAGGGGACTTCCAAAAGTCACTTTCAGAACTAAATACTTTCAAAATTTATACACACACACACAAACACACACAAACACAAACATACACACACACACATGCAACCACTTGAGTCTATAATATTTAAAAAGCTTAAAATGTAGTGGAAGGAAAATGTTCACAACTTATAATTTTTAAGCTCCTCTTAACTAAATCATTGATGGGATCGGCAGCTTAATGAAGAAGTTTGTCAGTGCTGATACTAATAAGGCTGGCATTTTTTAAAGTTTAAAGTGACACTATTCAAAGCATATCTAATCAGGCACAATAGAATAATCGGAGAATATATTTGAACTTGGCAGGTACCTAGAGCAAACATCACATCAAACTACAAGACCATTGTTGCTATCACAGAAGTTCTTATATCAAATCATAGCTCAACTGAGAAAAAATAAAAATGATTATTCAGTAAGTTTACAAATATGACTGTATGCAAAACAAGAACTATAAGCCTTTGGGAAACAAAGTAAAGAATAAAAAAATCAGTAAGTAAAATTACCTGGTAAAGATTATTGTAGAGTGTTATTTCCTTATCTGAAAGATAAAAGTCATACAATTAAAAGGCAGATCAGAAAAGACTACGTCATGTAGGTAGATGGATATCGTCCTTTTAGATTTTAACAGACTAGGACATTTACTATTCATTAAGTTAAGAAGCGGGGCCTAAAATGTTAATATTTAAAAGGTAAATCTGAGTGCTTATTGTATGTCATACATTATCACCCCTGGAATGTTGAAAAACAGATTTTTGTCGGTTTTATTTTATATTACTAGAATATATGTTTTCCTATACCATCAGCACCTAGAATTATGTAGTGTGTGCTACATAATCTAAGTTGGTAAATATTTGCTAAAAAACTGTCTATCTTTGTGACAACCCTATGACCTTTATAAATCTTTGTTACTGCAGAAGAAACTGAAAAAGACAAAGCTTAAGTAATTTTTGAAGATTATAGTGTAACTAATTGCAAAGTTGGAATTTGGATTTTGCTTTCTCTTACCTCAACATATGTTTTTCTCTTTATACCAAGAGGTCGTCTGATCAACTCAGTGTATAAAAGGACTGATAACAAAAATAAGCATCATATCATTTACGAAACAATTACTCTGTGCTGTGTAATACGTGTTAAATGCTTTCCATAGATTATTTCATTTAACCTTTATGATAACCCTATGAGATAGAGTTTTCTTAGGTAAAAGTTTCTTATCTAAAACTAGATAGCCTGGTTTCCAATCCTGACTTTTCTACTTACTCGCCATGTGACCCTCAAGTCAATTGTTTAAATTTTTCATTTCTTTAGTTCCCTCATGGTGATGCTATGAGGGATTACATTTGCTGAAATAGGTGGACCACATGATATAGTATCTGGCATATAGTAATAAATTTTCGTTTGTGTATGAGAACATTGAGGTGAAGGTAAATTAATATTCCTTAAAGTTTTGAGATGTAGCTAATAAAGAGCCAATAAATAGCATACGTTCCTCTGAATTCTGAGACAATGGAGAAGGAACATCAAGAAGTATATAGTGATTTGGCATCTTTCACCAAATTTAAGACCCAATAAGTGTTAAGATTCATGAAATTTTTAGAGAAATTCAAAGGTAAATAAACACAAAAACAGGGTAGCTAGGAGTGATGGTAAGATTTAGTTAACTTTAGAGGTATTAAAATCCCAAAATAACTTGTAGTTTAGAATCAGTGAAATATGTCAAGTAGTAAATTCAATTTTTACTTTTATTACTGGCAAAGCTAATTTTAAAGAAAGCAAAACATATCTGTGAGCGAGTGAACTTAGTGAAACTCAATCCTATAATTAGACACAACATTTTAAATTCAGGCAATTGCAGACATTACTGGACTATCACAGGCTGTTCTTTTAGGAATGCAATTCCTTTGCATGGCAAAGATTAGCTAACTAAGACATGTGAGAGACAGGTCATTTCCCTAGATGAAGGCAGAAGCTAGGCTGTGGATCCTTGATTTCTCCTTCTACTTACTAATTGAATTACTCCTATAGAAGAGGCCAGGAGTGTGCGTTATGCCAGCAAGTACTGTTTCCTTCCAATGAAGGAATATAAGGGACAAGTGGAAGCGTGCCCTATCAAATGGCAGAGCCAGGTATCAAGCACAGGTTTGTCTGACTCCAAATCCCATTTCTTCATCCATTGTGCTCCTTCATCCATTGTGCTAAGCATATGTAAAAGGCAGAAAGAATAGTGTATATTCAATAACACATTTAAAACTTAATCTCAGAATGAACTGTGACTTATGAAAAATGCTAATGATTCAGTCACGCAAGTTTAAATTTGGAGCAGAGAACTACAATTGGATGAACCAACTCTGAAAATTGAAATTTATACAAAGACACCAAATATATAAAGTTCTAATTTATTAAGAAGGATTTGTGCTTAAATAAGCTCATGTTTTTATATCCAAATACATTATAGCTAAGTTTAAGGAATATTTGCAATATTTAGTCAGACAGTTTTCAAGATTAATATTCAAGTATTCCTAGATAAGTGTGATTTTTACAAATGAATAAAAGATCAATGTTGACTTTTCTAGAAAGTGGCAAAAAATGAAAATTGGTGAAATGGATAATATCTGTTGACAATATGGTAAAATATTATTAAACTGATAACGTGAACTATTAAGAAGAGATCACTTGTAGCCATCATGGGTTTCATTCAAATAAACTATTCAAAATCTCTGTGAGCTCTATATCAAATCACTGTACTTTACCCTAATCATTCTTATTACTGTCAGCACTATTATCTTCATCTACTTGGTGGTACATTTCCTTCCTTCACTGAGAACTTTGTTGATTCCCACACACCAATGTACAGCGGGACTATGGCAGTCATGAAAACACACCTTTTAGATTTTCTAATGGGGAAAGTTGAATTGACCGACAGCCCCACATATCAACTCTTTCAGTCCATCCTTGACTTTATATTAAAGCCACGCTTTCTCCTGGCTACTCCTAAGCAAAAACTGAGCTATACCTATGGGAAGTGAGGCTCATCTGGGAAGTGTTGTCTCAAAGACTTCCCATTGTTCCAGCCATCTCTTTCTTAGACTGATGTGAGACTCTTCTGACCTAATCCTCTTTCCTTTCCCCTCTCTTTCTAGATGTGTCAGACCAGCACTGAGGTCTGAAGTTCTTTTTACTTACTCCTGCTTCCTTCCCCTTTCCCTTTCCCCTCATAGTTACTTCTTCCAATAAAGTTCTTAAGTGTCTAACATAGTGTGTTTGATAGCCTGGGTGGTTACTTATCCATGATAGAGTTTTTCTGCTTGCTCTGTTGTGTGGTCGCCATTCTCTATGAGAAAATGCCTTGCATAGCTGCTGAACCAAAGAAAAGGAAAACATATGTGAAACATTTCTCATTCAAAACCAAAGTTTTGAGCCAATCAACCAATCTGCAACCTGAAACAGAGCCTCATAAATGACTGTAGCAATGAGAGAGAAAAACACTTATTGCTTAAGCCACTAAATTTTAGGGTGATTTATTAAGTATCATTATCTGACAAATACACCATCCAACTACCTAGTCAAAGAGATCTCAAATAAATATAAGCATTTACTTTTGTTCAGTTTTATCAATTTAGTCTCCTGGCCAAACATTGAATGCTGCTATCATCTGAGGTGTACCATTTCTAACTTCTTAAATTCCCATATACTAATTTTTATCACATGTTCTTATCGTTCCAACTTTTAATTTCCTCAAAATGCTTGATGTTTGACCTCATTGAGACTTCCTCCCTTCATTTTTAATCTTAGTCTGTTTTCCAATCTGACTTCAAAGCTTTACTTTTTTTTTTTTTGCATATATATTTTTTAAATTTATTTATTATTATTATACTTTAAGTTGTAGGGTACATGTGCATAACGTGCAGGTTTGTTACATATGTATACTTGTGCCATGTTGGGGTGCTGCACCCATCAACTCGTCATTTACATCAGGTATAACTCCCAATGCAATCCCTCCCCCCTCCCCCCTCCCCATGATAGGCTCCGGTGTGTGATGTTCCCCTTCCTGAGTCAAAGTGATCTCATTGTTCAGTTCCCACCTATGAGTGAGAACATGCGGTGTTTGGTTTTCTGTTCTTGTGATAGTTTGCTAAGAATGATGGTTTCCAGCTGCATCCATGTCCCTACAAAGGACACAAACTCATCCTTTTTTATGGCTGCATAGTATTCCATGGTGTATATGTGCCACATTTTCTTAATCCAATCTGTCACTGATGGACATTTGGGTTGATTCCAAGTCTTTGCTATTGTGAATAGTGCTGCAATAAACATACGTGTGCATGTGTCTTTATAGCAGCATAATTTATAATCCTTTGGGTATATACCCAGTAATGGGATGGCTGGGTCATATGGTACATCTAGTTCTAGATCCTTGAGGAATCGCCATACTGTTTTCCATAATGGTTGAACTAGTTTACAATCCCACCAACAGTGTAAAAGTGTTCCTATTTCTCCACATCCTCTCCAGCACCTGTTGTTTCCTGACTTTTTAATGATCGCCATTCTAACTGGTGTGAGATGGTATCTCATTGTGGTTTTGATTTGCATTTCTCTGATGGCCAGTGATGATGAGCATTTTTTCATGTGTCTGATGGCTGTATGAATGTCTTCTTTTGAGAAATGTCTGTTCATATCCTTTGCCCACTTTTTGATGGGGTTGTTTGTTTTTTTCTTGTAAATTTGTTGGAGTTCTTTGTAGGTTCTGGATATTAGCCCTTTGTCAGATGTGTAGATTGCAAAAATGTTCTCCCATTCTGTAGGTTGCCTGTTCACTCTGATGGTAGTTTCTTTTGCAGTGCAGAAGCTCTTTAGTTTAATTAGATCCCATTTGTCAATTTTGGCTTTTGCTGCCGTTGCTTTTGGTGTTTTAGACATGAAGTCTTTGCCCATGCCTATGTCCTGAATGGTACTACCTAGGTTTTCCTCTAGGATTTTTATGGTATTAGGTCTAACATTTAAGTCTCTAATCCATCTTGAATTAATTTTCGTATAAGGAGTAAGGAAAGGATCCAGTTTCAGCTTTCTACTTATGGCTAGCCAATTTTCCCAGCACCATTTATGAAATAGGGAATCCTTTCCCCATTTCTTATTTCTCTCAGGTTTGTCAAAGATCAGATGGCTGTAGATGTGTGGTATTATTTCTGAGGACTCTGTTCTGTTCCATTGGTCTATATCTCTGTTTTGGTACCAGTACCATGCTGTTTTGGTTACTGTAGCCTTGTAGTATAGTTTGAAGTCAGGTAGCGTGATGCCTCCAGCTTTGTTCTTTTGACTTAGGATTGTCTTGGAGATGCAGGCTCTTTTTTGGTTCCATATGAACTTTAAAGCAGTTTTTTCCAATTCTGTGAAGAAACTCATTGGTAGCTTGATGGGGATGGCGTTGAATCTATAAATTACCTTGGGCAGTATGGCCATTTTCACGATATTGATTCTTCCTATCCATGAGCATGGTATGTTCTTCCATTTGTTTGTGTCCTCTTTTATTTCACTGAGCAGTGGTTTGTAGTTCTCCTTGAAGAGGTCCTTTACATCCCTTGTAAGTTGGATTCCTAGGTATTTTATTCTCTTTGAAGCAATTGTGAATGGAAGTTCATTCCTGATTTGGCTCTCTGTTTGTCTGTTACTGGTGTATAAGAATGCTTGTGATTTTTGCACATTAATTTTGTATCCTGAGACTTTGCTGAAGTTGCTTATCAGCTTAAGGAGATTTTGGGCTGAGACAATGGGGTTTTCTAAATATACAATCATGTCATCTGCAAACAGGGACAATTTGACTTCTTCTTTTCCTAACTGAATACCCTTGATTTCTTTCTCTTGCCTAATTGCCCTAGCCAGAACTTCCAACACTATGTTGAATAGAAGTGGTGAGAGAGGGCATCCCTGTCTTGTGCCAGTTTTCAAAGGGAATTTTTCCAGTTTTTGCCCATTCAGTATGATATTGGCTGTGGGTTTGTCATAAATAGCTCTTATTATTTTGAGGTACGTTCCAACAATACCGAATTTATTGAGCGTTTTTAGCATGAAGGGCTGTTGAATTTTGTCAAAAGCCTTTTCTGCATCTATTGAGATAATCATGTGGTTCTTGTCTTTGGTTCTGTTTATATGCTGGATTATGTTTATCGATTTGCGAATGTTGAACCAGCCTTGCATCCCAGGGATGAAGCCCACTTGATCATGGTGGATAAGCTTTTTGATGTGTTGCTGAATCCGGTTTGCCAGTATTTTATTGAGGATTTTTGCATCGATGTTCATCAGGGATATTGGTCTAAAATTCTCTTTTTTTGTTGTGTCTCTGCCAGGCTTTGGTATCAGGATGATGTTGGCCTCATAAAATGAGTTAGGGAGGATTCCCTCTTTTTCTATTGATTGGAATAGTTTCAGAAGGAATGGTACCAACTCCTCCTTGTACCTCTGGTAGAATTCAGCTGTGAATCCATCTGGTCCTGGACTTTTTTTGGTTGGTAGGCTATTAATTATTGCCTCAATTTCAGAGCCTGCTATTGGTCTATTCAGGGATTCAACTTCTTCCTGGTTTAGTCTTGGAAGAGTGTAAGTGTCCAGGAAATTATCCATTTCTTCTAGATTTTCCAGTTTATTTGCGTAGAGGTGTTTATAGTATTCTCTGATGGTAGTTTGTATTTCTGTGGGGTCGGTGGTGATATCCCCTTTATCATTTTTAATTGCGTCGATTTGATTCTTCTCTCTTTTCTTCTTTATTAGTCTTGCTAGTGGTCTGTCAATTTTGTTGATCTTTTCAAAAAACCAACTCCTGGATTCATTGATTTTTTGGAGGGTTTTTTGTGTCTCTATCTCCTTCAGTTCTGCTCTGATCTTGGTTATTTCTTGCCTTCTGCCAGCTTTCGAATGTGTTTGCTCTTGCTTCTCTAGTTCTTTTAATTGCGATGTTAGAGTGTCAATTTTAGATATTTCCTGCTTTCTCTTGTGGGCGTTTAGTGCTATAAATTTCCCTCTACACACTGCTTTAAATGTGTCCCAGAGATTCTGGTATGTTGTATCTTTGTTCTCATTGGTTTCAAAGAACATCTTTATTTCTGCCTTCATTTCGTTATGTACCCAGTAGTCATTCAGGAGCAGGTTGTTCAGTTTCCATGTAGTTGAGAGGTTTTGATTGAGTTTCTTAGTCCTGAGTTCTAGTTTGATTGCACTGTGGTCTGAGAGACAGTTTGTTATAATTTCTGTTCTTGTACATTTGCTGAGGAGTGCTTTACTTCCAATTACGTGGTCCATTTTGGAGTAAGTACGATGTGGTGCTGAGAAGAATGTATATTCTGTTGATTTGGGGTGGAGAGTTCTATAGATGTCTATTAGGTCTGCTTGCTGCAGAGATGAGTTCAATTCCTGGATATCCTTGTTAACTTTCTGTCTCGTTGATCTGTCTAATGTTGACAGTGGAGTGTTGAATTCTCCCATTATTATTGTATGGGAGTCTAAGTCTCTTTGTAAGTCTCTAAGGACTTGCTTGATGAATCTGGGTGCTCCTGTATTGGGTGCATATATATTTAGGATAGTTAGCTCTTCCTGTTGAATTGATCCCTTTACCATTATGTAATGGCCTTCTTTGTCTCTTTTGATCTTTGATGGTTTAAAGTCTGTTTTTATCAGAGACTAGTATTGCAACCCCCGCTTTTTTTTGTTCTCCATTTGCTTGGTAAATCTTCCTCCATCCCTTTATTTTGAGCCTATGTATGTCTCTGCGTGTGAGATGGGTCTCCTGAATACAGCAGACTGATGGGTCTTGACTCTTTATCCAGTTTGCCAGTCTGTGTCTTTTAATTGGAGCATTTAGTCCATTTACATTTAACGTTAAGATTGTTATGTGTGAACTTGATCCTGCCATTATATTAACTGGTTATTTTGCTCGTTAGTTTATGCAGTTTCTTCCTAGCCTCGATGGTCTTTACATTTTGGCATGTTTTTGCAATGGCTGGTACCAGTTGTTCCTTTCCATGTTTAGTGCTTCCTTCAGGGTCTCTTGTAAGGCAGGCCTAGTGGTGACAAAATCTCTAAGCATTTGCTTATCTGTAAAGGATTGTATTTCTCTTTCACTTATGAAACTTAGTTTGGCTGGATATGAAATTCTGGGTTTAAAATTCTTTTCTTTAAGAATGTTGAATATTGGCCCCCACTCTCTTCTGGCTTGGAGAGTTTCTGCCGAGAGATCTGCTGTTAGTCTGATGGGCTTCCCTTTGTGGGTAAAGGAAAGGAAAATATCAAAAAATTGATGCAATTATTGATAATAAATCAGAAAAAAATAAATAAATTCTGTTTAAAAAACTATTAGGTAAATTTGCCCAAAAAGACATTTTAAAAGTAAAATTAGCCTCATGTCTGTTAAAGAAATTGAAAGCATGTTAAGAAACAGCACTTCAAGTAATAGACCTTCAAGTCCAATATAGCACTGGTTGGACTTTATTTTTCTATCAATAAAGAAGAAACAATACACTTTAAAAACTCCCTCAGAAAACAGAAGAAAAGGGGGCACAAGTGGGATCATTTTTGGCAGGCAGCATAATCCACAAACTAAATTATGTTCAAAGTATCATAAGAAAAGAGAAGTTTATACTGATGTCACTCATGAACCTAAACAAAAACTTTTTAATCAAAATACAGATTATCCTTTTTTTATTATTCACAGATTCCATATTTATGAATTTTTCTATTTGTCAAAAATATTTGGAATTCCAAAATCAATACTCAGGGTGATTTCATAGTCATTTGCAGATGGGCATAGAACAGTAAAAAATTTGAGTGGCCAGATGCACATGTTCCTGGCTGCCTTTGTATTTCAGGTTTCATACTCTACAACAGTGGTCCCCAAACTTTTGATCTTCCACCAGTTTCGTGGAAGACAGTTTTTCCACGGACAGCGTTGGGAAGTGGCAGTGAGGGGGGCATTCAGGAGGAAACTGTTCCAACTCACATCATAAGGAGTGCACAACCCAGATCCCTTTCATGTGCATTTCACAGTAGGGTCCCTGCTCTTATGAGAATCGAATGCTGCCGCTGATCTGACAGGTAATACTCACTCACCCATCACTCACCTCTTGCTGTGCACCCAGGTTCCTAACAGGTCACAGACCAGTACTAGTCATGACCTGGTGGTTGGGACCCCTGCTGTAAACCATTGTTTTTTGTTTGTTTGTTTGTTTGTTTGTTTCACATCTATTTAGTCCCACGTTTTAAAAACTTTTTGTGGTTTCTTTGTTAAAAGTTTTGCAACTCAAAACAGCTCCTAAGCATAGTGCTCAAGTGCTCCTGAGTGCAAGAAGTCTGTGATGTAACTTCAGGAAAAGATAAACATGTTAGGTAAGCTTTGCTCAGGCATGAGTTATAGTGCTGTTGGCCATGAGTTCATTGTTAATGAACCAACAAGGTATATTTTGTTCAATATATATGTGAACAGAAATACACAACAAACAAGGTTAAATGTTGATTGCTTGATGAAAATGTAGTGACTAGCAGCTTATAGGAACTTAATTCTGTCCTCTGATAGCAGTCGTTCTATATTCACTAATTCAATGTTTGTGGCAATTTTAAGGAGCATAACTTCCACAAGTATCAAGAATAAAATGCATGCATTAGCACCTTGGAGCCAACAACATAGTAAAATAATTGAGTAATTAGCTCTGGGACTAAGAATGACTGAAGTGAGCAAGAGATTAGTTCATAATTTAAGAATTCATCCAACTATACATTTATATTTTATGCACTTATATATGCCATACATCAGAAATATTTATAAAAGAATAGAAAGGAGGTAGGATATCAGTAATAGTCCTCTTTTTGAGCACATAATCTTGAGACCCACATATGTTCTAATACATTCCTCCATCATCTTTCTTTACCAATCCATTATCCACCATTTAAACATGTTCAGTTTGATGCACTTACTCCTTATTCTTCTTACTTCTTTCCTTGGATCTGCTTCTTCCTACCAGCTTTATTTTTTGTACATGGTTTTGAGATCTGCTTTTTAGATGTGATTCCTAAGACCTTCAGTGCTATGAATTACCCAACAACAACCCTGAGCTTCAAGATCAGAGGAAAGATCCACAAAACTTGGAAAATCAAATACGTTTTTAAAAAAATAATCTCCAGTTTTGCTGAAATTTGATGTGTATCACGGTGAAATCTGGAACTATCATCTCAAAGGACTAAATCACAGCCATGATTTGAGTTTTGTCAAATAATATTTTCATGGAAAAACTTAATACCTCAGTGTTAATGTGTAAGGGTGATACTGCTCTAACAGATATATGCTAACATGTATAACTTAAGCATAAGGAGAAACTTGTATGTCATTCACATACAAATTCAAGATTATAACACATCTGTCTTGGGAGGGTTTGTGCAATCCTTCAGAGACCCAGAGTGACTGAGGTCCTCACAAGTTCAATATGTGATTGAAATCCATAGAATGAATCCTGAGAAATTTATAGAATGGAAGAGTAGAAGTGGATGGTTATATGGGTGCAGTCCAGAAATGGTGACCATCACATCTATGGACAATTATTGGCAAGAACTCAGTCACATACCCACATCTAAGGGAAATATAGTCAAGTTTAGTTTCCAGGAACAGAGGAAAACATGCATTTTGGTAAATAGCCAGCCACTTTCACCATACCTAGCAAGTATAATGCTGTTGGAGATTTCAGATATGATTATCTGGTGTCATTTAAATATATCTATTACTATGACCTTTGTGCAGAGTGGCATAATACCTTGAACTTTTTTTGCACTTGCCATTAGTCTTTCATACAAACCAAAACACTTTGCAAAGAAGAGGTCAAATGCAAGACAGATTTCAGAGATTTGATACAACCAATGATTTATTTCAGAAAGAACCAATGTGATTATAGCAATTGGAAGATTATTTTAGAATTGGTAAGAACTGTAGATGTGGGGTTCAGTTTTTGTAAACCTGTCTGGCTGTAGAACTAGATAATGACACGTGCACTATTATAAGCATGGCTGGTGCTGCCACGTGGTCAGTTTAACCTCTGGTTCTCAGCTGGATTCACTTTAAAGTTGGAGACTGCCTCTTGCTTTCTGTAATGACTCTTTGCTTGTTCTTCCTGTTTCCATTTCAGCAGTTAACAATTTTTGTCCTGCTTCTTATAACTTCATACATGGATCATTTCAACAGACTCCTCTACCTGTTGTCCCTCAATTCAGTTTTACGCCAGTCCATCCGTGATAGTGCTTACAAAATTAATCTTCCTGAAACACTGATTCATCATCTCTCTTTTCTTTTCCAGAATAATGTGATTCCTGGTTTCTTGCTGAATCAAATGTAAGGCTATCCACTTTTTTCCTCTTAAATCTTGCTTTCATCAGCCTATTTTCATGAACCCTTAAGACATGTAGTTTTATGGCTTACACGCTTTCAATGTATTCACTTCCATGTCTGTGCCTTTCACTCTTTCACTCTTTCCTTCTTCTTTTTCTTCTTCTTCTTTTTTTTTTTTTTTTTTTTTGAGACAATCTCACTCTGTCACCCGGGCTGGAGTGCAATGGCATGATCTCGGCTCACTGCAAACCCCACCTCCTGGATTCACACCATTCATCTGCCTCAGTCTCCCAAGTAGCTGGGACTACAGGTGCTCACCACCACGACCAGGTAATTTTTTTTTTGTATTTTTAGTAGAGATGGGGTATCACCGTGTTAGCCAGGATGATCTTGATCTCCTGACCTTGTGATCCGCCTCCAAAAGTTCTGGGATTACAGGCGTGAGCCACCACGCCTGGCCCCACTCTTTCACTCTTTCCTTCTTTCTGCAGGGCTCCCCACTTCTTCAACCGTGTCTCACTCTTTTTTTCAAAAAGTAATCAAACATTTATCTTGTTAAAGTCTTGTCTTTACTTACTTCCCATTTGACATCTTCTAATAGATATTAACTCTTAATTTACACTTAAATCTCACTAGTGATTTCATCATTGCAAATTGAACTTCACTGTTTTACATGGGGAAGGAAGACATGCATGTATGCCTCTAATTGCTGTAAAAAAATAACATGTGTTCGAGTTCTACTGTGTGCCTTCAGAGTTCATAACACTGCACTATGTGCAGAAAACATTCGGCCTATGTTAATGCATTATATATAGATGAATATTTTAGTTTCTTTTTATTTAACATTTTTGAAAAAGCATATGAACTATGAAGCCATATATAATGTGGTAAGAGGGTGTATATTATATGTATCTGTGAAAAATAGAGTCAAGAAAAAGTTTGCCACAAAATATGTATCACTGAAGTCCTATAGGCTTTATAAGAGTAGACCACAAATTTGGTTGTGGGCTTTCTAGCAGTCAATAAGTAGAGGAAATTCTACACAGTAACAAACTAACTGTTCAGGAGTTGCATATCTAAGTGGTATTCCTTATACTTATAGTGCAATAGCCATATTCATAAACATATAACTATTCTTAGACCAATGTTCTTAAGCTGTTTCTAGTTTTCAAATTCTGAACCATGAAAAGGAGCTCACTGAGGCAAAAAAGTTTAAAAGAATTGGAACATGTATTGGAACAAAATGCTTGAATCTTCTGGACATTTATTTTGGAAGTAAACTGACCAATTTCATGTAATCAGAGTGAATAGTGTAGTCTTTCAATATTTACTTGGCTCTAAGGAAGAAATGTCCAATGAACAATTATCTTCGCAATTTTAATGGTACGATCTATCTGTTCAAAAAGGGGAACCTTATTTTTAATCTATTGCTTAATACTCATTTGACTTTTATGATCTTTCTTATAGAGTATGAAACAGGTCCAGTATTCTTTGGTAGACACAGCAGAAACTGGTTATCTACATATTATATGCATTGTTTCTTTTTACTTACCAAAAGAATCCTGACTGTGTTCAGAGAGCTAATATATCAGCTACAGATATTTGTTTCCCAGGCTCCCTTGCAATGGGATAAATACATGTCATACTTCTGTCCATAAAGGGTAAGATGAGGATTTCTGGGTAAGCCCTCACTTTAATGGTACAGGTATTTCTCCTGAGGCTGTTCTTTTTTTCTTTATGCCTGGAAGTGGCTATACTTTCTGAAGGACAAGCAATAACTTTATAGCCTTGGGGTCCCAGGCATGAAGATGAAGGCATACATCTGCATATTGGAAGGTAAAGACAGAAAGGCCATGGTTCCTATGGCAATTGTTGAACCATCACATGAAACTTGGACTGCCTACTCCTAGACTTCAGTTGGTTTAAGGTTTATGTTTGAGTGGCGAAAGTATCTTGGTTATATGTGCTAGAATGGTTGAAAGTGAGCTAAGTTTCAAAACTGCTCAACTACATGGAAACTGAACAACCTGCTCCTGGATGACTACTGGGTACATAATGAAATGAAGGCAGAAATAAAGATGTTCTTTGAAACCAATGAGAAAGACATAACATACCAAAATCTCTGGGACACCTTTAAAGCAGTGTGTAGAGGGAAATTTATAGGACTAAATATCCACAAGACAAAGCAGGAAATATCTAAAATTGACACTCTAACATCACAATTAAAACAACTAGAGAAGCAAGAGCAAACACATTCAAAAGCTAGCAGAATACAAGAAATAAGTAAGAACAGAGCAGAACTGAAGGAGATAGAGACATAAAAACCCTTCAAAAAAATCAATGAATCCAGGAGCTGGTTTTTTAAAAAGATTAACAAATTTGATAGACTACTAGCAAGACTAACGAGGAAGAAAAGAGAGAAGAATCAGATAGATGCAATAAAATATAATAAAGGGGATATCACCACTGATCCCACAGAAATACAAACTACCATCAGAGAATACGATAAACACCTCTACACAAATAAACTAGAATATCTAGACAAAATGGATAAATTCCTGGACACATACAGCCTCCCAAGACTAAACCAGGAAGAAGTTGAATCCCTCAGTAGACCAATAACAGGCTCTGAAATTGAGGCAATAATTAAGAGCCTAGCAACCAAAAAAAGTCCAGGACAAGATGGATTTACAGCCAAATTGTACCAGAGGTACAAAGAGGAGCTGGTACCATTCCTTCAGAAACTATTCCAATCTATAGAAAAAGAGGGAATCCTCCCTAACTCACTTTATGGGGCCAACATCATCCTGATACCAAAGCCTGACAGAGATACAACAAAAAAAGAGAATTTTAGACCCATATCCCTGATGAACATTGATGCAAAAATCCTCAATAAAATACTGGCAAACTGAATCCAGCAGCACATCAAAAAGCTTATCCACCATGATCAAGTGGGCTTCATCCCTGGGATGCAAGGCTGGTTCAACATACACAAATCAATAAACGTAATCCATCCTGTAAATAGAACAAAAGACAAAAACCATATGATTATCTCAATAGATGAAGAAAAGGCCTTCAACAAAATTCAACAGTCCTTCATGCTAAAAACTCTCAATAAACTAGGTATTGATGGGACATATCTCAAAATAATAAGAGCTATTTATGACAAACCTACAGTCAAAATCATACTGAATGGGCAAAAACTGGAAGCATTCCCTTTGAAAACTGGCATAAGACAGGGATGCCGTCTCTCACCACTCCTACTCAACATAGTGTTGGAAGTTTGGGCCAGAGCAATCAGACAAGAGAAGAAATAAAGGCTATTCAATTAGGAAAAGAAGAAGTCAAATTGTCCCTGTTTGCAGATGGCATGATTGTATATTTAGGAAACCCCATCATCTCAGCCCAAAATCTCCTTAAGCTGATAAGCAACTTCAGCAAAGTCTCAGGTTAGAAAATCAATGTGCAAAAATCACAAGCATTCCTATACACCAATAACACACAAACAGAAACCCAAATCATGACTGAACTCCCATTCACAATTGCTTCAAAGAGAATAAAATACCTAGGAATACAACTTACAAGGGATGTGAAGGACCTCTTCAAGGAGAACTACAAACCACTGCTCAACGAAATAAAAGAGGACACAAAAAAATGGAAGAACATTCCATGCTCATGGATAGGAAGAATCAATATCGTGAAAATGGCCGTACTGCCCAAGGTAATTTATAGATTCAATGCCATCCCCATCAAGCTACCAGTGACTTTCTTCACAGAATTGGAAAAAACTACTTTAAAGTTCATATGGAACCAAAAAAGAGCCCGCATTGTCAAGACAATCCTAAGCCAAAAGAACAAAGCTGGAGACATCACACTACCTGACTTCAAACTATACTACAAGGCTACAGTAATCAAAACAGCATGATACTGGTACCAAAACAGAGATACAGACCAATGGAACAGAACAGAACCCTCAGAAATAATACCACACATCTGCAACCATCTGATCTTTGGCAAACCTGACAAAAACAAGAAATGGGGAAAGGATTCCCTATTTAATAAATGGTGCTGGGAAAACTGGCTAGCCGTATGTAGAAAGCTGAAACTGGATCCCTTCCTTACACCTTATACAAAAATTAATTCAAGATGGATTAAAGACTTAAATGTTAGACCTAAAACCATAAAAACCCTAGAAGAAAACCTAGTCAATACCATTCAGGCCATAGGCATGGGCAAGGACTTCATGACTAAAACATCAAAAGCAATGGCAACAAAAGCCAAAATTGACAAATGGGATCAAATTAAACTAAAGAGCTTCTGCGCAGCAAAAGAAACTACCATCAGAGTGAACAGGCAACCTAGAGAATGGGAGAAAATTTTTAAGATCTACCCAAGGGCTAATATCCAGTATCTACAAAGAACTTAAACAAATTTGCAAGAAAAAATCAAACAACCCCATCAAAAAGTAGGCAAAGGATATGAACAGACACTTCTCAAAAGAAGACATTTATGTAGCCAACAGACACATGAAAAAATGTTCATCATTACTGGCCATCAGAGAAATGCAAATCAAAACCACAATGAGATACCATCTCACACCAGTTAGAATGGCAATCATTAAAAAAGTCAGGAAACAACAGGTGCTGGAGAGGATGTGGAGAAATAGGAACACTTTTACACTGTTGATGAGACTGTAAACTAGGTCAACCATTTTGGAAGACAGTGTGGCGATTCCTCAAGGATCTAGAACTAGAAATACCATTTGATCCAGCCGTCCCACTATTGGGTATATATCTAAAGGATTATAAATCATGTGGTTATAAAGACACATGCACACGTATGTTTATTGCGGCACTATTCACAGCAGCAAAGACTTGGAACCAACCCAAATGTCCATCAATGATAGACTGGATTAAGAAAATGTGGCACATATACACCATGGAATACTGTGTAGCCATAAAGAAGGATGAGTTCATGTCCTTTGTAGGGACATGGATGAAGCTAGAAACCATCATTCTGAGCAACCTATCGCAAGGACAGAAAACCAAACACTGCATGTTCTCACTGATAGGTGAGAATTGAACAATGAGAACACTTGGACACAGGGTAGGGAACATCATACACCAGGGCCTATTATGGGTTGGGGGGAGAGAGGAGGGATAGCATTAGGAAATATACCTAATGTAAATGATGAGTTAACGGGTGCAACACACCAACATGGCACATGTATACATATGTAACAAACCTGCACGTTGTGCACATGTACCCTAGAACTTAAAGTATAATAAAATAAATAAATAAAAATTAAAAAGTAAAATGAAAGTGTGCTAAGTTTGTGTAGAAGAAGCCAGACTAAGTAGAATGGGTCTAGGGTCTTAACTTAAATATGTCAGGCATTTGACATTTAGGCCAGTGGTCTAATATGTGGTGCCTATTGTATAGTCAATTTATATTTCCTCTGAGGTGACACTGGTATTCAAGGAAGCTGCACATGGAAGATAAGGCATAAAAAGTTTGCATCATGTTCAGGAGTGGGGTATCAATGTTTCTAACTGATTAGAATTCCAGCCAGAATTTACTATATGTTCATTAGAAGTTTCTATTATGGGAGAGAATTGGTAAAGCTAGGGAATGCTCAAAGACATACCCCAATCCCAACCTCCACAAGGTGAGATTCAAAGCAGGTATTCCTATGGGAGAAATGAAACACTAAACAGTAATAAGAAGCAAACACCCTCAATAGCAGCAGTCTATACAGAGAATACTGAGAGATAAAACTAGTCAGATTTTATTTTAATTTTTAATTAAATTTTTAGTTTAATGATTGAACCCCTAAATTCCTTAAGAATTAGATGTGAGATGTGAGAGAAAGGAAAACTCAGGCATGATCCTTGAATCATGCTTTAGGTTGAGCCACTGGGAGGATAGAGATACCATCAAGTGAGCTGAAGAGACTTGGAGAACAGCTTTGGATGGAAGATCAGGACAACACAAACAATATAATCAAACCTACAAAGCCCATTTGGACATTCAATTTAAATTGTTTATCAGATATCCACATAGAGATCTCAAGTAGATAGTTGGACATATGAGTGTCACATTTTGGAGACAATTCTAGGCAGGAGTAGAAATATGAGCATAATCAGCAAATAGTTCATATTTAAGGTCAGGAGACTAACAAGACACAGCTAACAAATGATGGAGCTGGGATTAGGACTTTGTTAAGTCTAAGCAAAGGTGTGAAGGCAGAGTCTAGAGTGAGTGAATATGAAAAAGCAAGGCTAATATATAACGGTAAAGCCATTTAACCTTCTTGGCTGGAAGGCTAGTCAAGGAAGGTTTATGTAGCTAAAATTGTAATGAGAAGTTCACAGCCATTAGGAAAGTGGAGTAATTTCTTACATGACATTTCATTTTTACTAGATCAGGGAAATATTTGGAGTTAAGCATGAAGTGGGATCAGCTGAAAATAGTAGGTTAGAAAATAGTACTTCAGTGGACTCCAAGCACAAAGAGGGCCAGATGTGTAAGTATTAATACAAACCTAATGACTATCAGAACTCTGGAGAACAATAGCATCAATGAGGAAACAGCTTAAGAAAAAGCTGTTATCATAATTTATTATATTTAAATATATAGTAATCATACCTATTATTATATACCTGTCATTTGGAGGGCTTTGAATATTTAATTATGTAATTTGTATTTCTGTAGGATTTTGCACAAAAGTGCTGTGCTGACTTGTGTATGTTATTATTTTTCAGTGTCAGCTTATAATCTCTGGAACTTCATTTCTGATAATTTTTTTTTTTTTTTTTTTTGAGATGGAGTCTTACCCTGTCGCGCCCAGACTGGAGTGCAATGGTGTGATCTTGGTTCACGGCAACTTCTGCCTCCCGAATTCAAGCGATTCACCTGCCTCAGCCTCCCATGTAGCTGGGATTACAGGGGCATGCCACCATGCCCAGCTAGTTTTTTGTATCTTTTAGTAGAGATGGGGTTTCACCATGTTGGTCAGGCTGGTCTCAAACTCCTGACCTCGTGATCCGCCCACCTCAGCCTCCCAAAGTGCTGGGATTACAGGTGTTAGCCACTGTGTCTGGTCATTTCTGAGAATTTTTGACATCTGAATGAAAGTTAAGTTTTTCCCATAAAGATTTACATTTACTTCTTCTAGATCCTGGGAACACAACTGATCCTAAAACATGACCAATAAATATGAAGTTTAAGGGATTTTTGGAACCACAAATGAAAGTGTGAATTGGTGTTATAATCTCCTGTGATAGTGTGTGGTAATGCATTCTCAAGGGAGATTCTTCTTTTCCACCATCTAGCTCAAAATTCAGGACAAGAAAGGTTCTTTGTTTTACCCTTCTGTGGGGAAAAAATTTGCCCTTTCATTCTTCGCTGTGCTGTTTCTAGTTCTAGTGTTCTAGGACAGTTCTGGTACTAAAGGAAGTCTTCACACTTTCCTTTGCAAGCTCCACATCACTGGATTTTGACTTTTATCCTCAGGGCAAAATTGGATTTGGTACTGATTTATTTCTCTGAGTTCCTGTTTTCCATTCAACTTCGTTTTATTCTTACATTTTTACAAACTCAATGGTGCTTTTAAACATTATTTTGTTTAAAAACTGTATGCATTGTGTGTAGCTGTATTATCAATGACTGTGAGTCAGAAGCCCTTAGACTTCATGTCAGGTCCTTTAATTGTTTTC
This sequence comes from Macaca nemestrina, assembly GCF_043159975.1. Taxonomy (NCBI): domain Eukaryota; kingdom Metazoa; phylum Chordata; class Mammalia; order Primates; family Cercopithecidae; genus Macaca; species Macaca nemestrina. The sequence continues at coordinate 124,892,241 of NC_092134.1, read as the reverse complement.
TAAAGAATATATTGCTAGAGTTGTTCTTAAACAAAAGTAAGCTTTTACAGCACAGACTTCAAACTAGAAATTCTGGCTTATGTAGTAGACACTAACTTAGTATCAGAGAATGCGAAATTGTTTGCTTCTGGCTTATCTTTTATGGGCTGTGTTCAAAGTAACCACAGTCTTGTCTGCACTTCACTGTGTGTTGCAATCTTGAAGTTAAGAGGACAGCACTCTATCACTCATCCACATCTGAGCAAAGTACTATGGTTTTAATAAGGGCAATTTCATCATTAAATATAAAATTGGCATGAAATGGCCGAGCAGTCTTTGTTAACTTGTTTCTGTGATCAAAACAGACATGCACTCCGGGACTGTCCATCTGGCACCTTCAGTGACAAATTAAAACTTGATTTTTAATTATCGCAATGCTTACCATTAACAATTATTTTTACACAAAAAGAATGTTATTTTGTTTCAAGTTTAGAGTCTTCTTCCTCAACTTCTGAGTAAATGTTGTTCTATCACATTCATTTCTTATATATCTGCATATGAAAAAATATTATCTAAATATATATATGTATCTTGTGTTTTGTGTGTCTTTTTACAGACTAGTATTTGTCTTAGACTGTTTGGACTGCCATGACAAAATGCCATAGACTGGGTAGCTTATAAACAACAGTAGTTTATTTTGCACAGTTCCTGGAGAATGGGAAGTGCAAGATCAAGGTGATGGCAGATTCAGTGTCCAATGAGGGCTCATTTTCTGCTTCATAGATGACACCTTCTCATTGTGTCCTTATACGGTGGAAGAAGGCAAGACAGCTCTCTGGGGCTGCTTTTATAAGGGCACTAATTTCATTTATGAGGGCTTCATCCTCATGACCTAATCACCTTCAAACTTGCCCCACTTAGTACCATTACATTGGTGATTAGATTCAACATATGAATTTGGGGAGACAAACATTCAGACAATATTAATATTTAAATGCCCCCAGACATTCAAAATTACCAACGTTATGAAAAAATATTATATTGTTTTATTCCAGGTTATTTCTGTCCTCCTAGATCGTTAGAATGATTGGTAATAAAGCTGGTTGGTCAGTGTAGACAGCAATTACCCCATTTATTTCCTCCAAAGCTGATATAAACTGCCACTGAACCATACTATTTTTAGCATCTTATGCCTATGCTTATGGTTGCAGATAGAATTCCTCTTTCAGAAACCTTAATTATTCTTTTGGTTACAATTTCCTGTTTATAGAGAATATTTTTTTCTATGTAATGCTGATTATTAAAGTTTTATTTGTTTTCTTTTCTTTTCTTTTTTTTTTTTGCCATGGCTACAGTCCAGCATGCCTGCATAGACAATATTAAATATTGAACAATCATTTTAAAATATATAAATGCTAATATAATGTATTGACCAATGTCAAGCTAAGCCAAGAGCAGTTTTTTCTTTGCATTGAGCTCAGGGATTTGACATTTGGATTATGATGAAGCTTTTGACTTGACTCTTTGGTCACAGAGCAAATTCATCTTCTATTTGAGGGCATTTAAACTGGAGTTCAACCTACTCTGTTGCTGGCAACACCAGGTGATAGATATAATATTTCTCATATATATTAATTGAGAAAAATGAGCTTTTTCTTTAACCATATGTTGACATCCAGTGAGTTAACAGCATTTAAACCTTGGAAAATCAGAGAGTTAGTTTAGTTTTTGTGTGTGGACCTGAATAGAACCAGATATTTGGAATACTCGTTCATATGTACACTTTGTCTTGCCACTTCAATGCACATATTCAAGTTTTAAAAGGGAACTTTACTTTTTTAAAATTTTTTATTTTTTTTGAGACGGAGTCTCGCTCTGTCGCGCAGGCTGGAGTGCAGTGGCAGGATCTCAGCTCACTGCAAGCTCCACCCCGGGTTCACGCCATTCTCCTGTCTCAGCCTCCCGAGTAGCTGGGACTACAGGCGCCCGCCACCATGTCCGGGTAGTTTTTTGTATTTTTTAGTAGAGACAGGGTTTCACCGTGTTAGCCAGGATGGTCTCGATCTCCTGACCTCGTGATCAGCCTCCCAAAGTGCTGGGATTACAGGCGTGAGCCACCGCGCCCGGCCCGGGAACTTTATTTTTTTAACCAGTCCAGCTCTTAGTTGATTGAGTTGGAGCAAAACCAAGCATGGACATGTCTAGTTTGAAGACTGGGTGATCCACAACCATTCAATGTGCGGAGGGTCTCAGATGTAGAAGAGTTCAAAAGTATTGTCCAGATAGAGAGAAAGGGTAACAAAATTTTCCATAACTTTGTTCTCCCCTCCTTAGTAACAGCCAGTTTTCTCAAACATGAAAACTGTTTCCAAGAAGCAACTTTATTGCTTTTCCTGACAATTAGGGAAAAGAAGGCAATGGTGTTCAAATGATGCCTGACAGCCTGGGTAACAAGCACCAACCATCTGTGCTATAGCAGCACTGTTTGTATTTTTAATGTTTACACATACAGCAAAGATAATTAAAAATAACTATAATTAAAAATGATTACAACAAATTACTTTTCCCTCAACGGTAATATGTGCCTGTAACTTATAAGTTACTTACTAAAGTAACCTTTATGGAGTCTAACAAGAAAACATTACAATTCCTGCCTTGTTTCGGAAAGTTTATAGATTTGGGGGAGGGGAGTTTTTTCTAACTATGAAATCATTTCGCTTTTTTGTACTTCACAAGCATTTGAAAGTATGGGAATTATCTCTGTATTAATAATATGGGTTTTCTTTTCTCAGAAGGAAAGATTAAATGTAATTTCTTTTTCCAAAAATAGTAAAATGACTGAGGGGTTAAAATTTTTTTTTTTAAAAAAAGCTAACTTGGCTCCTTGAACAGGCTTTCATTAAAATAATTGAATTTGTTCATAATGTCATATGAACTATGGGCAGACGATTCATTTCGGAACAATAGTTTTCTCTATCCCGTCATGATCCTTGGAATCTTCAGATACCCTCAAAAACCTTCTCTATAGAAGATGCTGGTTAGTAACAAGATCTGAATAGCTGGCTCCAGGCAAAGAGTAGAGAAGTTGACATGACCTTTGTGGAAGGCTTGAGATTTAGTCAGAAGGTATAGTGTGGAGGTTCAGGGCATGGCCCTGGGAACCAGATTGTCTAGGTTCCAATTCTGTTCTGGTAACTTCAGGAAGGGGAACACTGAATGAAGCTGGGAGAAAACTGCATCTTCATAGAACGTTTAGGAACATTTTAAACTGGGTGTCTAATTAGGAAACTAAGGGGCCTGGAGATCTTACAAATGAGGAGACTTAAACCTCTTCGCATTTTAGAAAATATTATGCCTTGTGATGATTATCCTAGCTCAGGTCACCTCTCCTCATATAGATCACCTCTGTTTCCTTGAGTACTTCTTGGGGTTTTTAGAGAGAATTTCTTGCATGCTCAGGTATAAGTCTTCTTTGCAGTGTTCACACTGTGGTGCCTGACAATGGCCAGCGCATCTCTGCCAGGCCCTCAGGGAACTTTTTCTTTCTCTGCTGTTGCTCCACAGTTCCCACCAGGCACAATTTGCTATTGGAAACAGATCTGACCCTTCAGGGTACCAAAGTTGTGTTGCAGTTATGCCTGCACTCCAGCATAGTCAAATGACTCTTTGATTTGTTTGTTTTCCTTATAATTCTTTCTCTCCTAGAACCCAGGCATGAATATAGGAAGTGAGGACAGATACAGGTGATAGCAACTGTATTTTTCTCAGTATTCTGATTCTTTACAACTTTGTTACATGCTGTTCAAATTCATCAAGGCAGTTCCTTCTTCCCTAAGGATATATTCTCTTCTGAAAGACCTCCCTGCTCTTCAGCTTCCCTTGCAAATAGGCTTCTGTCAGACTACCCGACTGATGGACAATCTTGACCATGTGCCTGAACCCCAGTAGAAGTCATCCTTACTTGCTCTTTCAGAACTTCCTTATTCCCCATAAATCAGTTTCCTTTAGACTAGACACATAAGTCCATTCAAGGTGCCCAAACATGCTACTTAAATATACTACCAGCTGAAAGAAATTTTAAAACATATTTAGGTTACTAATACTGTCTTTAAACTTCCTTGAATAATGTAAACTTGGCTATTTCATTAAAGGATTTCAGTTCAAGCAAAGTAAGGCAATCGATTATGTTCTTTCTTTCTTCTTTTTACCTTCTACTGAGCAGTTTTCTCCTTGTTTTCTTTCTACTTTCTACATTCACTTTTGCCCTCAAGCATGGCCATGTTAATGGAAAAATACATTAGGAAATTAATCCAGATGTTTTTCCTCAGAGTTATGTGAGTCGTAATAGCACCTGAAACCTCACTTCTAACAAATTTTAGTGCCTCATTAAAAAATTAAGATGTGCAAATAAGTTATATGTTATTGTAGTTTATTATAATGTATATCATTTATGTAAATTATAGAGTAAATGTATTTTCATCAGATGACTTTCATGTGTTAGTGCTGAACACCCTCCTAATTCACTTGGGTTTAATGTGAACCCTGATGCTTTTGCATGTGATGTCACTGGTGAAATAAGAGGAGGCAGGAAAGACAAAGGAAAATTGTGGATTAATATTTATTAGTGTGTGGTGCTATGCAGCTAATTAGTCAACAGTTTGAGCTCTTCTACTTTTTCCAATGGACTAAGTTGGGGAGGGGTGGTAGAAGGAGCCTGTTATGACCTGTTCAAAGGGTAGTAATTTTCATTGTAATGGAAAATATGTTGAAAGAAAGACATGAACGACCACAGGCATATGGATAAATTATAGATGCTTATTTCGTTTTATGAGAAAATAAAAATGTTTTATTAAGAATGTAAACATATATGCTAATTTAACCATGTTAGTTAAGTGTTTATTAAAATGCTAATAGAGTCATGTGCTATATAATCATGTTTTGGTCAAGAGTTGGCCACACATATGGCTGTGGTTCTGTAAGATTATGGTATCATATTTTTATTCTACCTTTCTATGTCTAGATATGTAGATATACAAGTAAATATCATTGTGTTATAATTGCCTACAATATTCAATATAGTAACATGCTGTACACATTTGTAGCCTCGGAGCAATAAGCTTTACCACAAAGCCTAGGGATGTAGCAAGCTATAAAATCTAGGCGTGTGTAAGTGCACTCTAAGATGTTCACACGACAAAATTGCCTGATGACATATTTCTCAGAACATATCCTGTTGTTCTGTGTGCTTATAATTCAATAAGATCGAATGATGTATCTAGCTTCAACATATTAAATTATGTAGTCTTTACATTACTGGAGAGGGATTGTGAGGTTCAATGTATTATAGAATCAACAAGTAAACAAAATTAAATGAGCACCACTGTCATGTTGTGTCATGGACACAAAAGCATACTAAATGTTTATCTAATGAAATTTTTATCCATAAAGTCTGAGGCAAACCCAGTTGAGGCTAAGTTCTAAAGCAAGAAGAGGTAAATTTTGCTGTGTTGTTTCCAAGGGTACTTCACTGAGGACAAATTTGAAAGATAATTGACAAATTGAGGCAGAAGAAAGTCAATATTAGTACCCAAAGAGCCAGAACCATGTGTTAGAGCCAAGAGGACTGTATTTTGATGCAGCGTGAGTTAAATGAACACAAAGCAGCCATCACGGAAGTGTGCAAAGTCATTAACAAGGGTGAGATTCCTGAAACTCTTTCATTGTTGCTGGTTTTTTACCTGAAGGTGCAGAAACTTGCTTCAGGGATCAACGTAAGGTTGGAGAGCTCTAGATGATTAGATACTATTCTCAGGATAAAATTATTTGACAATACACTTTTAGTGAAGATCTATTCAACAGATTATTTATTAAGCACCACGTGTATATCAAGCACTATAAATGGCATCAGGGATACAGCAGTGAATAAGATATGGTCCTCCCTCACACATTAAAGTAAGAAATTGTAATGCACCTGTTAAGTGGAAGTTAGTAGACAGTATTGTGGGAACACAAACAGTATAACCTCACTTGGTGTAAGATAGTCAGAAGAGATTTGCAGATGAATAATGCCAAGACAGAGCCCTTTTAATTGCATAAAAATTACTAGATAATGAGACAAGTTAGCCTGTGTAGAGGCCCACAGCCTAGCATGCCTGGAAGATGAATCACAGGGGGCTGAGCAAGTGTGAAAAGACATAGATGCTAGGATCACGGGTCTCTTCTTCATCTATTGGAGTTGGAGGGGGTGGGATATTAAGTAATTCTGTTGAGTTCATAAGACACAGGAAGTTCCTTCTATTAGCTTCAATTATTTGCTCTGCTAAACGACACTGCACGTAGTTCAGGCAGGTCTCTTTCAGGCCAGTAGACATTATGAACCCATGAACTTGTAGGAACTTTGTCTGTGAGTGTCCTGTCAGGGAGTTCATGTCTTGACATTTACTCTTACAGGACTTAGCTACTTTTAGCTGAAAGTGCAAATTTTATTTAGCAAAAAGTGTTACACGTAATAACCAACTTATCCGGACATATTTTAAAATTTTACTCCCAGAAAGTGATTGCAAATCTGTGATTGATCATTATAACACGATGTTGACTCAGGATTGACAATAATAGAAAATCAAAAAACAAATAAAAAAACCTGCCAAATTTTTTTCCTTGACCAGATTTCAGTGGAATGTGTTAACAAATCATGTTAAAAAAACAATAATAAACAAAATTTCTGTTTAAAGTAATTTGGGTTTAGTGAGGAAAAATGACAATTTGGTAAAATGTGAAATATAGATTAATGAATAAATTAAAAACTAAAGAATGTAAAGAATGACAGGGAGGGGAGTAAGATTTGAGATTGGAAGGAAGTAATCCAGCTGTTTTTTTAAATGTTTTAAAACATTTTTCTCTTATATTTCTTAGAAATTATAAAAATCTTTTTCACATAGAAAATCCATACATGTTAATGAAAGCAGTGAATGTTGTTTTTGTTTTAACAAGCCAATGTAGTAGTTGTAGGATTTGATGCCACCTTTCATGTGACTGGGGAAAATGAACTGTACAGAAAAACAGTAATTGTCTCTAAGTAGCGGAAACTGCAACTTAAAAGAGATGATAGGTTTTCTCAATTTATGTCCTGTGACAAGGGATCTTTGGAATAAAATGCATATCAGAATAAATATTAATATTTGTTTATCTTTCCAATTGTGGCTTTGCTTTCAAGAGCATTTTAATTCAACCTGGTAAAGAACTTACCACAATATTGATAAGAAGGGAAAGAAAGATTCCCCTATATCCAGGCCATAGGAATAAGTTCTCATTAAGTATCTATTCTTACGTGAAGCTTAAAGATACCTTTGCTCAGGAACCTTTTAAATTTGCTTTTGATAATTTATTTAAATATTTATTCTGGACACAGCAGATGAAGATGTAAGGAAAAGGGTGATAGAAGAAATTGGAATTTCAAAACTAGCAGATCGTGACATATATATGTGGATATATATACACACACACACATATATTCTTTCAAACACAGATTTAATTTTAGGTTTATTATAAATATGTCTATTTATAAAGTAATGAAACTGATTTTTTTAAACAAACTGTAGTAGAATTATAGAATTAGACGAAGCTATGCTTCAAAGTATTCCCCTGGGAATGCATGCATTTATTCTAAATATGCTGCAATTTTTCAAGCCACATTTATAATTCCTCTTTTGAGATTATTTTAACAGTTACCATTTTACCAGCCACACACACACAAAATTCATCTCTTTACGTTATAAGTAAATCGCACATTTTAGATATCAACTGCCATATTATCTAGTCTTATCACTCTGTCTTCCAGTCCAATACTGACTATGAAAGATGCCTCATTGTTACTAAGAAAAAAGTAAAAACACAGTCAAAAAACTAAAACTTATCCCCAGTGACGATATCCTTAACAAGTGAATAAATGCATGAAATATTACGATAAAAAATATGTATTTGCAATTCAGAATATACTGGGGTATATACTGGGTAAGGCATTTTTATTCATTTACTTTATTTATTTGTTTAGATATAGACTCTTGCTGTGTTCCCTAGGCTGGAATGCGGTGTCTATGACAAACACAATCATCCTGCACTCTGTCTGAAATTCTGGGCCTCAAGGGAATTTCTCATCTTGGCCTCCTGAGTAGCTGGGGCTACAGGTGTGCACCATTCTGCCTGAACTCGGAAGATCATTTTAACAATTTCAAACTCATCAGTCTCAGCATCAGAAGAGTAAGTCTGTATCCTCTAAGTTTAGCCATCTAAGATGGGACTAGATTCATTTACAAGAATAAGTGCTTCTATGCTTGCTCAACAAACATCACCTAGCTTTATAGGCACACTGTGTAAATAGGAAACAGTGCTGTACATATAAAAATGAGTATAATGAGCATGTCCTTTTACCAAAAGGAAGCAATTATACTCAGTAGTAAGTAATTATTTTAGTGAAAAGTACATTTGCTTTTCAATTTTATTCCATACTAGAGTTTGAGCTGAAAGAGACCTTGGAGACCAGTTAGTCCAACCTACTTATTATTTCATAGGAGAAGAAAATGTGGCACAGAGAAACCGGAAGCTAGGTGACTTATTTGAGGTTACATAGTTGGTTGTAAGTCTTGAGCTAGAATCAGTTACTTGACCATTGATATGAGATTCTTCCCATTACTTCCTAGTGTGTCCCTGGTAGGATTTATTTCATATGAAACTTACATAATCCAAGGCAATTTTTAAATGTTAAATTATAGAATATGCTAATGTGTCTTTTGTGGACTTTAAAAAGTAAAGCAGTGCTGTTAACTGTGTTTCACATGCCAAGAACACTATACTTTTTAAAAGTCACATGTGGGTGATTCAGAAATGTGGTTCGCTTAAGAAAATGTCTAGTTTCTTTTTCGCCAGTAGAACTGTTTGTTTTATTATTTTACTCAGACTGATTTATGAAATCATACTGTTCATTTCCATTTTAATTTACTTTTTTTACCCTGACAATACCTAATGAGTGCTTTTGATGTATTGTTTCCTAGCCAATATTTTATTATTTCTTTGAAGATTTCTACAAAATATTTTAGAAAATGTTTTTTCTTTTTTGTTGTTTCTTTTTTTCTTTCTTTCTTTCTTTTTTTTTTTTAAGATGATGTCTTGCTCTGTCGCCAGGCTGGAGTGCAATGGCACCATCTCAGCTCACTGCAACTCTCGTCTCCCGGGTTCAAGTGATCCTCCTGCCTCAGCCTCCCGAGTACCAGGGACAACAGATGCAGCAACTCACGCCTATAATTCCATCACTTTGGGAAGCCAAGATGGGCGGATCACCTGAGGTCAGGAGTTCGAGACTAGCCTGGCCAACATGGCGAAACCCCACCTCTACTAAAAATCGAAACACTTTTTCCTTTGCATTTTCTAGTGTATCATCTTTTACAAAGATGTATTTCAACACTCAAAATCATGAGTAGTATCTTCGGCCATTCAGGTGGCTATAGTAAAATACTTTACATTGGGTAATTTAGAAACAGCATAACTTTATTTCTTGTAGTGCTGGAGGCTGGAAAGTCCAAGATCGAGGTGCCAGACAATTTGGTGTCTGGCGAGGCCTTGATCTCTGTTTCATAGAGGGCACCTCCCTGCTGGTTTCTCACACTGCAGGAGGGGCAAATGACCTCCTTCAGGCCTTTTTTGTGAGGGTGCCTAGCCCATTCATGAGAGATCTATCCACATGATTTAATCCTCCCCAAAAAGCCTCATCTCTTAATACCATCCATTGGGGATTATGTTTCAACAAATGAATTTTGAGGGGAACAGACACATTCAGCCCACAGGAAGTAGGTGCAAATTTTTAATATGATCTTTGTCCAAAATATGTTATCAGAAGGCTTCCTTCTGGCAACATTAAATTTTTATTCTTTTTAATTTTAATTAGTTAATAGAGTCAGTGCGGTCCTTTTTTTCTTTCTTTTTCATCACAATCTTTTAATTTAAATTTCCAAAGCTCCAAGTCTTGCAAGGACATCATGGAAAAACTTTCCATGTTGGGTGTATCTTTCTATCAAACTGGCCTTGAGGTATGGTGAGCGGAAGATGAATGGGAACACAGAAAGTCTCTAATTAAAACAAAGCCACAGTCTTTAAAATATATATTCACACCCATGAAAGAAAGGCTTAATTTGAAAATTGTTTTTATCCAGAAATAATAAAAAAACTTAGGACACCATACTTTAATATTCTCAAAACAGATGCAAAAACACATGGTCTCTGCTAAGCCAGAATAGAGAATCATAAGTTTGAGATAAAGACAAGGCAGTTAACCCTGCACTGTACTAAAACACATTACACTGAGCAGTAGTTAAATATAGGATGACCAACACAGGATCCAAATAAAATCTATGCTGAAGGCAGAAAGAATGTACTTGACCTTTCAGAAATGAATAAGAATCATCTGTAAGATGAAAGTGGTTGTGTAATTGTGTGAGGAGAGTGTTCTAGACAGAAAAAACAGCTTAGGCAAAGACATTTTTTAAAAAAGAGGGAGGAGCCTGTTCCAAAACTAAAAAGCTATTGTGCATAAGATGTAGAATTCTGGGCAAGAGTGGCTGGACATGGGAGAGAGGAGTAAGCAGAAACAGTTCTTGAAGTGTCCAGGAAGCATTTTCAAAGTTTTTACTTCATCCTGAGGGCAATACGGAGCTGTTGAAGACATTTCTTCATCACGGGGTTGGCACAACAAGAGTTGTATATTAGAAAATCACTCTGGCTGCAATATGGAAAATAGACTGTGCCTGGAGGCATGGGATCAGCTAAGAAGCACTTGTTTTAATTTATAGAAGAGAGGATGGTGTTTTGGACAAGGTTAATGCTGATGGAATTGGAGTAAAGTGATTGGATTCAAGAGATATTAAAGAGATAAACTGAATAAAACTTGGTGATTAAATATGGGAGAGGAGAGAGAATAATCGATTAAGGGTAGCACCTAGGTTTTTAACTTAGATAACAGGATAAATGGCAGTGCCATTTACTGAAAGTGGAAATGTCAAAGGAAGCACAATCTTTTGGAAAACATAGTGACATTGGTCTTTTATGTTGTATTTGAAGTAAAGATGCTTCTAGACTTATGATAGGGTTATGTCCTGATAAACCCATCGTAAATTGAAAATATTGTAAGTTGAAATGCATGTAATATACATAAGCTACTGAATGTTACAGCTTAGTCTAAACTGCCTTAAGTGTTCTGAGAACCCACCTGAGCCTATAGTTGAGCAACATCTTTTGACAACAAAGTGCACTGTAGAGTCTCTGTTGTTTACTCTCATGATCATGTGGCTGACTGGGAGCTGCTATTCCCTACCTCTGCCTCGCGTCTCGAGAGTCATACTGCATAACACTAGCTTAGAAAAAAATGAAAATTTGTACTACAAGTTCTGAATGCATATCACTTTCTCACCATCATAAAGTTGAAAAATTGTAATTGGGACCATCATAAGTTGGGGACTGTCTGTATGTGCATGACAGGTGCATGAATGATTGACAAGTGAAACTATCAAATAGCAGTTCCATATATGGATCTGAAGTTCAGAAGAAATATCTGGGAGAGATATATAGGTTCTTTAGTTTTACTTCTTTCTTATTCAGCATTTATTTCAGAATCAGGGAGTACATGTGCAAGTTTGTTACAAAAGTATATTACATGATGCTAAGGTTTGAGACATTATTGAACTCATTACCCAGGTAGTGAACGTAGTACCCAATAGGTAGTTTTTCAGTCCTTGCCCTTCTCCCTCTCTCTCCTCTCTGGTGGTTCCCATTCTCTTTTGTTCCCATCTTTATTTACATGTTTCCCATTGTTTAACTCCCATTTGTAAGTGAGACTATACATAATTTGTTTTTCTATTTCTGCATTAGTTCACTTAGTATAATGGTCTCCAGTTGCATCCATGTTGCTGCGAAGGATATGATTTCATTCTTTTTTATGGCTGTGTAGTATTCCATGGTGTATATGCATCACATTTTCTTTATTCACTCCACCACTGATGGATACGTGGGTTGATTCCATGTTTTTGCTATTGTGAATCGCACTGTGATGAACATATGGGTGCATGTGTCCCATTCTTTAGGTAGAATGATTCATTTTCCTTTTGGTATTTATCAAGTATCGGGATTGCTGCGTCAAATGGTAGCTCAACTCTTAGTTCTTTGAGAAATCTCTAAACTGCTCTCCACAGTGGCTGGATTAATTTGCATTCCCACCAACAGCGTACAAGTGTGTCCTTTTCTCTGTAGACTCACTAACCACTGTTGCTTTTTGACTTTTTAAAAATAGTAATTCTGACAGGTATGAGATGGTATCTCATTATGATTTTGATTTGCATTTCTCTGATGATTAGTAACGGTGAGCCTTTCTTCATATGTTTCTTGGCCACTTGTCTGTCTCTTTTGTGAATTGTCTGTTCTTGTCTTTATCCACTTTTTAATAGAGTGATTTATTTGCCACTTGTTGAATTGTTTAAGTTTCTTATAGTTAAATTTCTTGTAGTTAAGTTTCTTAAGATTAAGTTTCTTATAGATTCTGTGTCTTAATCCTTTGTTGAGTGTGTTGCTTGAAAATTTTTTCTCCCATTCTGTAGGTTATCTGCTTACTCTCTTAATTAATTAGGTCATGCTTAATCAATTTTTGTCTATGTTGTCATTGCTTTTCAGGGCTTAGCCATAAATGCTTTACTAAGACCGGTATCAAGAAGAGTATTTCTTAGTATTCCTTCAAGAATTTTCATAGTTTGAGGTCTTAAATTTATGTATGTAATCCATCTTGAATTATCTTTTTTTTTCCTTTTTGAGACAGAGTCTCGCTCTGTCGCCCAGGCAGGAGTGCAGTGGTGCAATCTCGGTTCACTGCAAGCTCTGCCTCCCAGGTTCACGCCATTCTCCTGCCTCAGCCTCCCAAGTAGCTGGGACTACAGGTGCCTGCCACCACGCCCGGCTAACTTTTGTTTTTGTATTTTTAGTAGAGACGGGGTTTCACCATGTTAGCCAGTATGGTCTCGATATCCCGACCTCGTGATCCACCTGCCTTGGCCTCCCAAAGTGCTGGGATTACAGGCGTGAGCCACCATGCGTGGTCAAGTTAACCTTTTTATATGGCGATTGTTACGGGTCATTTCATTCTTCTACTTAAGGTAGTCAGTTATTCCAGCATCATTTATTATTGAATAGGGAATCTTTTCCTCATTGCTTATTTTGAAATATAGGTTTTGAAATTTTTGGGGGGTGCATACATACATTTTGTGATATGCATACAATGGAATATATTATTTGACCATAAAAAGGAATAAAGCATTCATATATGCAAAAATGTAGACAAACCTCCAAAATACTATGCTAAGTATTATGCTTGCAAAAGTAAAAGGAAAACAACTGTAGTGTTCCACAAGCCAAAGGAAGAGTGTTTTTCAAGAAGGGAAATGAATGAATACACTGTGTTCATTCCATATATACATACCATAATATGGAATATGTGATATATACATGCCATACACATCAAACAGTTTCTCATATCCACCTCCTCCTTCAAGGCCCTATCAACCACCACTCTGCATTCTGTCTCTATGGACTTATCTATTCTAGATTTTTTTTATATAAAAGGAATTATACAATATGTGACCTTTTGTGTCTAGCTTCTTTCACTTGGCATAATGTTTTAGAGGTTCACCCACATTGTAGCTTGTGTTCGTAATTATTCTTTATTATAGTGGATTATATATTATTATAGTGGATATTATAATGTTCCTTCATATGTACATACATACCATAAATGGAATATTATTCCATTGTATGTATGTATGTACATTATTCCATTGTATGTATGTATGTACATACTAAGGAACATTATTCCACTATAATAATAAGTATGTGGTATATACATACAATGAAATATTATTCCACTATAATGGGGAATGATTACTAACACAAGCTACCATGTGGATGAACCTCTAAAACATTATGCCAAGTGAAAGAAGCTAGACACAAAAGGCCACATATTGTATAATTCTTTTTATATAAAAAGTCTAGAAGAAATAAGTCCATAGAGACAAAATGCAGAGTGGTGGTTGACAGGGCCTTGGAGGAGGAGGTGGAAATGAGAAACTGTTTGATGTGTAATGGATTTTACTTTGGAGTGATGGAAATGTTTTGAAACTAGACATAGGTTGTTGTTGCACAGCACTGTAAGTGTACCAAGTGCCACTGAATTGTCCTTTTAAAATTCATTATGAATTTCATGTCAACAAATTATTTTTAAAATGAAGGGGTATAAATGACAAAAACGAAAGCCATTGTGAGATCAAGGAAGATATGGACTGAAAAGTTTCCATTTGCTTTAAAGAGATCTGTTGGTGGTGTAGTAGGAAGAGGCCAGATTGCAGTGGGTTGAAGAATGAGTAGGCTGTTGAGAAGTGGAGATATTAAGCATTGAATCTGAAGAAATTTGGCTATAAAGAGAAAGAAGAAAGGTAAATTTCTAGCTGAAGATTGATGTGCCATCCAGAGTTTTTTTTATTGTTTTTAAGATGAGGTGACTCTACCATTTTTAACTGTTCACAGGAGTTATGTGGTGGAAAGCGGCAGGCTGGAGTTATGCAGCTCACTTTCTAGCCAGAAGGAGGGATACTGAATGGAGGCACATTGCTAAGTTAGGTGATGGTAAGGTGTGAGGTTTCTCATGCACATTCTTGTATTTTAAAAATAGGATGTAATGGGAGTAGTTGTTTGCTAAAAATGAGGGAAGGGAGTCTAAAGTAGAGGATGCAAAGGGGCTTGAGAGAGTCTTTGTGCTCATTAGGAGTGAAAATTGACTTGAAAAACAGGGTACATTGAGCCCCTCAGGGACTGGAGATCAGAATTTATAGTGGCACTATGTATCTTCCGGATTGCAAGCTTTCTCCTGAAGCTCTCATCTTCTTGAATATAGGTGCATCAAATGTGGCTAATCCAACTGATCCTTTGTAAGGACTTCTCCTTTGTCTCCTATCTCAGTACTAACCAGGCCTGATCACGCTTAGCTTTCAAGGTCAGAGGAGATCAGGGACATTCAGAGTGGTGACATGGTTTGGCGTTGTGTCCCCACCCAAATCCCATTTCGAATTATAACACCCACATGTCAAGGGAGAGACCTAGTGAAAGGTGATTGGATCATGGGGGTGATTCCCCCATGCCGTTCTCATGATAGTGAGTGAGTTCTCATGAGATCTCATGGTTTTCTAAGGGCCTTTTCCCTGTTTACTCCCTCTGTCTTTCCTTCTGCCTCGTGAAGAAGATGCCTGCTTTCCCTTCCATCGTGATTGTAAGTTTCCTGAGGCCTCCCCAGCCATGCGGAACTGTGAGTTAATTAAACCTCCTTTGTTTATAAATTACCTAGTTGCAGGTGGTATTCTTTAAAGCTAATACAGGTGGTATGGCCCTAGATAAATTCCACCTTCGTAAGGGACAGTAGACAATGTGAGTAGCTGGAGGAAACTCACCTATCCTTCTTCTTACACAGTCTTTGCTTAACTTTTGATGATGCAGGATTGATCGGCAATTACAGGTTGTTTTTCAGTTTACACTTTTGTTTGCATCATCTCATTGATTGCCAATATCGCAAAATGGTTTTATTGTGAATATTGTCCTCTGATAGGTGAGGAAATACAGACTCAGAGGGGTTGAAACGTGTTAGAGTCTGCATAGGCTTTCTGACTCTGGGGATGTGTTTTGGAACATCTGCGTGAGACATTAAGAACTATAATTGATTGAATGACTATATGTGGAACTTACCAGAATATAAGCTGGAGAGACTAAAACAACTCCTCACCTCTGCAGAAGGCTGCATCTAGTGCTCACAGATGAGAAAATAGAGGTTTCCCTGAAATCACAAAAATAACAAGGTTAGATGCAATACATAAAATATATATTTTATTTGAAAAGAAATCAATCCTTGGTTCACAGCTCAAAATAGCTTTTTTTTTTTTCCTGGTGCAGCAGAGGATGTTCTAGTATTATATCAAGCAACAGTTAGTGAGCAAAAGTAACTGAATGCAATATATTTACCGACAATAGTGCCTGAGCTTTGTAAGCCACAGTATTGATTTACTTCTTTCAAAACCAAAGTGACAGCAAAAGGGGGTGAAAAATCACATGATTCAGGGAAGATATCAGAGGATTTAAAAGTGGCAAACGCGAATCCATTAGTTTTAAAACGGGTCAAGAGACAAACCAGAAAAACTGTAGACTAGCAAATCAGTGAATTCAACCTTTATTGTAGAGAAAATACAAGATATTGTGTGAGGGAGAATGTGGGAGGAAAGAAGTCAGGAAAGGGGTTGGAAAAATAACAGCTTTATGAATCTACACCCAAGTGAGTCTGTAGAGATTTTATTCTTACCTGCAGTAACAAATTATATTTTTTGTTGTTGTTTTATACTCTGCAGATATGTATAATTTATGTATCAGTTTTTTTAGAGTATTTATAAAACTGTTTCAATAATTTACTTATCATTGGCGATTCAAGTAAATAAAACAAGATCTTGGTTAGTCATCTCTTTGCTGGAGTGGCCCAGTGTGGCTCAGCTAATGCACCCACCTAAACGTAGAGGAGGTAAAGCTGTATTTGCCTTTTTCCTATTGTTTTCTGGAGTCTCTTCTCTCAGATTTGAATTAATGGGATGGTAAGCCCTAAGAAGCTGCAGCTTAGTATAGCTACCTTCAGAAAAGGTTGTGACAAACAATTCATAGCATGCTTGGCCAAATTCCTATTCACTGCAACATTAGCGGGAGCGAGTACAGGATAGAAGGATTGATAGAATGGCCAAGCCAATCCTGTAGATGGAGGGATGACAGATTTATATCACATTCAGCCCAGTCTCCACTCAGGTACTAAATGTAGGCTACCATGTTTCTTGTTGCATTGCCATAGCAATGCCCCCTCTCCTCAATCATAAATGATCAAGAAAATCTTGCAAAAATGGTATACTTTTTGTATTAGAGTGGAGCAGAAATAGCTTTTTACTTTGTTTACCAAACGGCACCTCTTTATTTACAAAAATATACCCAAAATGCTATAGTTGGTGGAGTTCTATTCCATAATTTTTTCTCTTTGTCACATTCAAATGTTACTATGTCTTTTTTTTCTCATTGGTTCTTTGACAAAAAGTAATTAGAGTTTCATTACCTTACAGCCCTTAAACACAGTATTTTTCAAAGTGTGCCAAGACCGCCTGCTTGTTAAAATGCTCCTATGCTAGTTCCATCCTAGATTTTCTAAATCAGAAGGTCTAGAAATGTGGTACTGAAATCTGTATGCTTAACAAGATCCCTGGGTGACTTTTAAAAATGCTAAGAGTAATATCCATAAAGAAAAGTGCATCTTTCAAAACTAGACAGTTTGCTGAATTTTCACATTCTAAATACACCCGTGTAACTAGCACCTTGAACAAGAAACAGAATATGACCAGCACCTCTTGAATAACTCTCTGTTACTGTCTCCACCAAGGATAGTTATGAGCCTGATTTCTAAGAGGATAGATAAGCTCCACTTGTTTTTGTAATTTATGTGAATTAAATAAAATAGAAGGCATTTGTGACTGGCTTGTTTTGCCTTTTTTGCTTGATGTTATGTTTCCCTGCAGTTGTAGACTTTTTTATTGTTGAATAGTATTATTTTGTGAATATACTATGAATTATGTATTCATTCAAGTGTTGATTGACAGTTGGCTAGTTTAAACTTTGGGGTTATTTTGAAGAGTGCTGCTATGAACTTCTAGTTCATGTCTTTTTGGAGTATACACGTTTGCATTTCTGTTGGGAATGTCAAGTCAAAACGTGCACCAGATAAAGTTGAGCAGGTAAGGATGACTTTATTCAAGGCTATTGCAATAGGATAGAGAGAGCAGAGCACAGTCTAAACTCAATTCCACTAAAACAATGTCTGGATAGGAGAGTTATTAAGAGCAGGTATGGGAGGATTGTAGGTTGTGTGTGTTTGCCAACTGGCCATACCTAATTATCTGTCTTTACCACAGGAAATAGCTGTGTAACTTGGAATTAGGGACCCACTGATGTTAGGTTTCTACCCTCCAATAGACACTGGGAGATAGGTCTCCCAGTTGACTAAATGTGGATTACATTTCAAAGGGATGGCTTCCAGGTCTTGGAGAAAGACAGTCCTAGGTATATAAATGGCAAGAGGTTTTTTTTTTTTTTTTAATTTACATTTTAAAAGTCCCCTACAAAATACTAATGAAAGAAATTTAAGAGGACCCAAACAAATGCTCATGGATTGGAAGAATTAATATTGTTAAAATGACCATACTTCCCCCCAAAATCTATAGATTCAATGCATTTCTTACCAAAATGCCAATGTCATTATTCATAGAAATAGAAAAAGCAGTTCTAAAATTTGTATGGGAGCCAAAAAGAGCCTGCATACCCAAAGCAATCCCCAAAACAACAAAGCTGGTGGCATCACCCTACCTGACTTCAAAATATATTACTAGGCTATAATAACCAAAATAGCCTGGAATTGGCATAAAAAGAGACACATAGTCCAATGGAGCAGAGCAGATAAAGCAGAAACAAATCTACATATTTATAGCCAATTGATGATTTTTTTTAGAAAGATACAAAGAATATACGTTAGTTAAAGGACATACTTCAATAAATGGTGCTGGAGAAACTGGAGGTCCATGTACAGAAGAATAAAACTGAACTCCTATGTCAAAGCATGTAAAAAATTCAACTTAAGATGAATTAATGACTTAAACATAAGACCTGAAATTATAAAAATACTAGACAAAAACAGGAAAAATACTTAAGGACACTGGCCTATGCAAAAATGTTATGGCTAAGACCTCAAAAGCGCAGATAAAATGGAACTATATCAAATGAATAAGCTTCTGAACAGCAAAGGAAGCAATCAGCAAAGTGAAGATACAGTCTGTTGAATGGGAGAAAATATTTGCAAACTATTCGTCTGACAAAGGCAGAGAAAGAATTGATAATTACCAGTTTTCCAAAGTAAATGCTCTAAGGAAAGGGAGGTCAGCCCTCTAGAGTAAGGAAGAACTCTATCTAAACTTTAGTCAAACTGAGGGAAATATTAAGTTCATTTTGGTCAATTACATTCCTAAGAGTGGAATTGGTGGTTCCATAGGTTATGCAAATCTTCAGCTTTAGCACTGTCTGACATATTATTTTCCAACAGTAAAATAAAGTTCTTGTTGCTCCATATCTTTAACAAAACTTGGCATTTTGTTTTATCTTGACCATTCTGATACGTATAAGTGGCACAGTATTTCACTGTATTCACCTATTTCTATTTTACTGAGTGATTTTTAGCAGATATGGTCTTTGAATTTTGTCTAGCACTTTTCATCCTATCTGGAGACATTCTTATGAGTTTTCTCCTTAGATGTATTAATATAGTAAAATATTTTAATAAAATATCTAATACTCTACCATCCTAGCATTCTTCAATTGTTTATATTAAAAAATTTTTGTTTGCCTGTGCAATTCTATTTGATGATATTGTATGAGGATTATTCACCAATGTTCATTGGTGATATTATTCTGTAGACTTCTTTAGACTAAAAAAGTTCATTGGTGATATTATTCTGTAGACTAAAAAAGTGCTATCTTTATCAGACTTAAAAATTGATGTTAAAAATTGTATAGCAGGCCGGGCGCGGTGGCTCAAGCCTGTAATCCCAGCACTTTGGGAGGCCGAGACGAGCGGATCACGAGGTCGGGAGATCGAGACCATCCTGGTTAACACGGTGAAACCCCGTCTCTACTAAAAAATACAAAAAACTAGCCGGGCGAGGTGGCGGGCGCCTGTAGTCCCAGCTACTCGGGAGGCTGAGGCAGGAGAATGGCTTGAACCCGGGAGGCGGAGCTTGCAGTGAGCTGAGATCCGGCCACTGCACTCCAGCCTGGGTGACAGAGCGAGACTCCGTCTCAAAAAAAAAAAAAAAAAAAAAATGTATAGCAATATGACATAATTGCATGCCATCCTTGAGGAGGAGCCAAATTAATCTTTGTATTGTTCCAATTTTACTATGTATACCCCTGAAGTGAACACGTCCATTAAGTTTTAATTTCAGACAGTAAATTCTTATTATAGCTTTTCTCTTTTGTGATTCTTACCCTTCTCCTTCTCCTATTACTCCTCTTCCTCCTCCTCTTATCCTGACTTGCTGTAGTTTCTTTCCTTTCTTTTATATCTTCATCTCGTCACTCTCTGTTTACCTCTGTATATGCTATGCCTTCAAAACTCTCTAGTTTATAGTGGTCATCTGATAAACATCAGATGGATGAAGAGCTGGATAAATAAATTTCTTTTATCATATTTAATGTATTGATTTTAGGGGGCTTATTTCTTTTGAGGTTTGTAATTTTTTCCTGCGAGCTTGGCAGAGGTCTGTGGAAGTTCAGTGCAAACTGCTATGGGAAAATGTGTGCTTCAATAGGGGATTTAGGATTTCCAGTAATCCTCAAGTAGCATTAAGTTAATTTCTTAGAATGTGTCTCTACTATCATGTAGGCAATATATAGTTAGACTCCATCCTCGATCATGCAATAGGCCTTGATATCCTATTTCTTATGATGGTCTTTCTTTTCTTTTTTCCTTGATATGTAGCCAGTTTTAAAAACACTTTTCCAGGTCAGTAGTTAACATTTTTTGTCTAAGTTGTTTTTTCTTTTTTTTAAATAATGCCTAGGGCAACACTTCAAAGATCTCAGCCATACTCAGATGACTGTTTAAGCCTTCAACTTTTTAGAGATGAGAGGCCACATTTTCTTTCCATATAATGGTGCTGGATTTTAACCCTCAAGGATTGTTGAAGCACTCATGAACCACAGTTGAATTACTTTGAGACTGGTTCATCTGGTTTTGAGTTTTCTATTTGTTACTAACACCTGAGGATCCCCTTTCTTTTTTCTTTATGCTTGACTGCATATTTAACAACTTTCTAAATTATACTTTTACAGTATTTGTCTATGTGATGAAACAGGGTATCTGTTTATCATCCTGGTCTTCAATATCACTGAAAATCAATTCCAGGTGAACATCATGTTCACTTAAAAGTGATAGAGAAATTTAATGGTCTAACAAAATCAATCGTATTCTATTTATAACAACAGGCATTTCTTAATGTAGAGTATTTTTATCATATTGGTATCCTGTATCAATGGAGGAGATATAGAAAGAGAATACATAAATTATTAAAATGACCAAGATGTGGCCAAGAATATATGAGAAAATCCAATAAACAACATATTATCAGGTGCCAAAGGAAGCTAGAATTTCAGCAAGAGTAGTAAACAGAGTGAAATGCCACACAGCACTCAGGTTTTACAAGATCAGGAAATTGTGTATTTCATTTGAAATATTAAAATCATTGGCCACCGTTGACTTTACCAATAACAGGTTTGTTGTTTTTGTGGGAGGAAAGATCATACTAATTGGGGTTAGAAAGTAAAAGGCCAGTAAATGAGCAGAGGCAATGAGTAAGAATTACACTTTAGAAATACCTGGCCATTGAGGAAAGGAGAAAAATTGCAAGGTAGTTGGAATCAGTGATTGGGATGAGAAGAGATTTATTTATTTTTATTACAGGAGATACTAGTAATTCCATGAACAAAGAGGCAGTAGAAAGGGAATACTGTTTATTAAGGAGAGAGATGGCATCACTGATGAAGTGAGTTACCTAAGGAGGCAGCGGAGATTGGAAATAACCTTAAAGTTGTCCGAGAATTATCAAGCATATGAAGGCCATGATTTCAGAGGTTACATAGCTATGGAAGAATTCATTATTTGCTTACCCCAAAGACATTCTCCCTCTACTTACTTAATATGTAAACCTTGAATTAATTAGAATGGCAATATGCCCCACTCCAGAGGGTCAGCCTAGTCATTGTTGATTTAAGTTAGCTATAGGAATATCTCTTTTTCAGGATACTTACTTTCCTAAGTTTTGTTTTTGCAGTTTTCATCAAGAAAGCAGAAACTTAGGTCTTCTAAGGAGCTTTTGTGTATGCTTTTGCTTTGCTGTTAAAAATAAATAACTAAAAGACCCATGATGAATCCGTGGGGCAAGATTAAAAAGACTGAAAATCAACAAAAACAGACAGAATTGGGAGATCAATGAGCTCAGGGTCTGAGGTAATTTTTTGTAAACTCCTGCACCACATCTAAAGGCTCTGTTCGTTGTTTTCAGCCAAAAGTTATCTATAACCAAAGATAACTGATTCAAGTCATACAAAACTTTTTCTCAATATTTGCTTGCTATTTTGCACAGTATTACCCAGTTGATTTGAAAGTGTAGCATATGGTACATAGCATTTCTATTTTAATATATCATAGAACTTTGAACTTTAAAAAAATATGTCTCAAAATACCCCGGGTTTCACCATTTTATATGATTTGGGTCATGCAAGAAGAGTATAGTAAAATTAGTAATTAGTAACTCCCATTTAGGAAAGGTGTAGTAATTGTTTAGCTTCTCATTACCTAGCTTCTCATTACTTACATTGCTGAGATTAACTAAATATGTTCAATAAATCAATTGAATATAACCCATTTAGTTCATTTTATGAGACATGCTCTAAAATGCTTTACCTAATTCCTCAAGATGAATTGATTCCTCCTGCTTAAACAACTTTCGTTAGATGTTATTTTCACCCATTTCATGAAAACTCTTTTTTTCTTACACAGTTGTTAGCTATTCATGTAAATATCTTTGCTATCAGAATGTGTTATGAAACTTACCGAACCCAGTAAGTTCCAGTCAATTGGATTGAAACAGGAATCATGTACACAACTTCCAGGTCATATCACCAAGTAGGAAATTTCATGCTCTCCACTACTTCTCATTTTCCTCTCTTACAGGCTGGAATAAGGATGGGATGCTGGTGAGTTAGCTTTGACAATGCAGAATAGAAAAACACTCTAACAGATCTGGATGCTGGATGAACTCACTGGAGCATTACTGCCTATTTTCCCTGTTTCTTCTCACCTGTCTCTTCCAATGCTAAGCCATATGTATGCAAGCCTCTTCTAAACTCAGCTTTCATTGGCTGAAAGATGACAAAGGGAGGATGTAGAGCAATCTTGAAAAGCTGCGTATTTTCTCCAACAAAACTACATTAACCTGGAAGTGACTAGGTTATACTGAATCTAAAATGGTGGTGTTATTCATCCACTTCGTATCAGAAGTTGAGGTCCCTGATGAAATTATAGTCAGTACAAAAATGTAGTTAGATGGACAAGTTCTAGTATTTGATAGTTCAATAGGAAAATTATAGCTAACAACAATTTCTGTTTATTTCAAAATAGCTAGAAGAGAAGAATTATAATGTTCCCTACAATAAAAAAGACAAATATTTGAGGTTATGAATATCCCAATTACTCAGATTTGATCATTACACAATGTATACATGTATCAAAGTATTACATATGCCCCCACAAGATGTGTACAACTATTATATGACAATGAAAAATTTTAAAAATAAAGTTAGTATGGTGGGAAAGATTTTCTGAATATCTGATGTGATTGTAGGCTCTAAATCATATTAATATAAAATGGGTAATTTATTGAATTCAAAGACTACTGTTCTAGCAATGTTTTGTTTGGTTTTGAGACAGGGTCTTGCTCTGTTGCCCAGGCTGGAGTGCAGTTTGGTGCAATTGTAGTTCACTTAAGTCTCAAAGTCCTGGATTCAAGTGATCTTCCTGCCGCAGCCTTCTGAGAAGGTGCATACCGCACCTGGCTGGTGCTGTGTTTCAAACATGGGTATAGAAGGCAGGGAGGCAAGACCTCTGCTCCAAAGGGAATGCTAGTAAGAGAGAAAATAAAGCACAAATGGGTAATTGATATTCATTATGGAAAATATTCATGATACAAATATAAATTCTTATTATGGTTTAGGAGGTTTAGAAGGTTTCGGAGGCACACACAGGGAAAAATCAATTAAATGCGGAAGAATTAGAAATGTCTTTTGAATCTAATTACTTCAAGTACTTGCAACAATATTGCCATTAGTTGGGAAAATGATGTTGAAATCCTAGGTGCCATCCTTTTATTAGTGATGTTCAATGGAAGAAAGTTCAGAGACCCTCCACTTTTGGAGGCCAACTTGGAGCTACCTGGAAGAAATAATTTCTATTGTGACTTCGAGATTAACATGTAGTTAATTGTGTTATGTTTGTTAGTAGCAAATAATTATGGTTTAATAAAACACACAAGTAGCATGTCAAATATAAATTTCCTTAGAAATGAGACTAAACACATTTCTGTAAACAAGCTGCTTTAATCCTGTATTTGAAATCTAGCGGCAGCTGTGTTAAAATGGAGGCTCCTTTGAACGATGATCTTGACAGAGACCAGATTCTGGAATGTTAAAACATAGCACAGCAAAAAAAAAAAAAAAAAAAAAAAAAAAAAAAAATTATCCTCTGCCTATCTGTGCCTGGAACTCTGATTGAGATTTTTGAGATTTTCCTGGGCACATTAGAGGATACACTGCTTCAATGTCACATGCCAAATTTAAACCAATAACAGCCATTCAAACATTACAGTCTCTTAGCTATTGTGTAATGTTTATGAAGAATCTAGAGGTGATTATACCCACTTAATTTTTCCCCTGTTTATCTTAAATAGGAGATAGATGAAGGAGGAAAGGGAATCTGAATGTTGCATAAATGTAACGATAAGGGAAATAACATGCACAGATTGTGACAATCCACTTGTAAAAAAATCTAAACTAATTTTGTTCTATTTCTTCTAAGCCATCTGAGAGCCTTTCTACATTTACCCATACAGACTAAATTACACTGTGATTGAGTTTATGGAAAGATAGCAGCACATATGTAGATGAAAGCACAGACAGATATTTATGAAAAACTGGGTTTCTGTAAAAAAAAAAAAAAAAAAAAAAAGGGAAAGTTGGTAGTTATTTTAGGTATATTAGTTAATGTTTAAAAATGGAAACTTTAGAGGATATGCCACTTATTCAAACATGCCACTTTTCCTCAAAAAGAGAGAAACAAGTTTGCCATTATAGGCCGTTGTTAAATGTTGGCTTTGGCTGGTACAGCCTTTTGTCTTCCCAGCTGTATGAATCACCTCTACAATATGTCCCTTTTGTTTGCATACTGGGATTCAGTGCCTGTCTGGGGGTGGGGGAAATGTGTGGAGAAAAACCCGTTACTTTGTTACCCTAGGACCAGATTGTTTCAAGTCTGTGTGTGCATATTTTATTTCAGAGTCTTTCCTTAAATCTTGGCTTTCTTTCTTTCTTTCTTGCATATTTCTGCCCATCCTAAAAGAATAAACCTAGTTTTGAACCAAAAATAAGTCGCATGATATTAATAAATCAAAATTGGTAAACCCCTTCTGTTTACTCTTAAAATTGTCAGTGAAAAATAGAAAATATACTGGCGTTTTACGTTCCACTTGCAAGCATATCTAATCCTCTCTTTATAAAATGCACTTCCATTTGTTAGTATGCAATTATATGTCTCCATTTTTATGGGCATGCAATCTGTGTCTATATTTACATATAGACAGTTTATGTTAATTACAATTTGTACATGTATGGTATATATACATTCACTAAGATGAATGTGTTCTAGGCATTTCGGTGAGCATTATTTTTGTTAAATTCTTTTGGGGTTGGCACCGACATCACTACTTCAGATATAGAAACTGAAACTTGGAGAAGTTAAAGGGAATTTATCCTTGCAGATAGCTATGTAACATTACTGTTCATCTGCATAAAAACAACCTGGTACATAGGGAGAGGCCAGACTGGGCTCTGGTGGGAAGTGGAGCCTTATTTGAATCAAGGACGATATGAGTCAAAATCATGATCTTTAGATTAAACCAAGATGCCAACACATTTTATGTCTGAAATGTTCTTTTTTTTTTGCTCACCCAAAATAGAGAAGAAATGCTTTGAAACATTATTTTATAGGAGTAGGTCTGTCTCATAATAGAAATTATATTTCATTAACTTTTGGGTTTTTTTGTTTTGCCAGTTAGGAATCAAGCTTTTTACCCATTTAGATGTTAGTCTACCCGTGACATATTTTTGTTGCAAATGTTGTAATTTAAAAACTCATATGTGTTCACTATAGAAAATCTGCAAAATATCTAAATGTACAAATAACCCTGACATTAATATATAACCACTGTGAAATTCTTGCCTTATGTACTTGCAATATTTTTGCCATGTATGTGTGTCTGTATGTATGCACACTTTTTTCTTTTAAAAATTATGCTCAGGAATAGAAACAATTTGGTTATTAACATGTGAACTTTTAAAATATTATTATTGTAAAGTAGGTTTTCTTCACAGCATAGTACTGCATCGTAGGATTATACCTCACTTTTTTCTAGCCAACTCTTTATATTGTGAAACTATATGTTAAGTTCAATTTTTCCATTTCATGAATTTTTTTTCTGGATATTTTGCATTCTTTCCAACACAGCAATGTTTGCAAGTGCCTGTTTGCATACTTTCAAAAGTGTTGGATGTTAATAATTTTAAAGAGTTTGCAAATTAGATAAGCAAATTATAACATTTTAGTTTTAACTCGTATTTCATTACCAGTATAAATAATTTTTCATTTGATTCTTTTCATCTCTTGGTGGATAGAGTCACCTACTTTCATTTACTTGGTTATGTTCATTCATTCTTTTGAAGTATGCAGACTTAAGGTTTATTTGCAGACCAGGTTCTGTGCAGTGGGGAACATACTTTGTCCTAGCCCACACAAATCTTAAAGCCTCACAAGTTTGATAAACAATGAACATAAACAAATGCATTCTTTTAACTGCAAATTTTTTTGAAGTACTCTTGAAGAAGTGGACAGGGTGCTGCGATGGAAAAGAAAGGCATACTTCTTAGAACAATGTCATTTCTATTTGAATGGATAAAATATGTGCGTGCACAAAATTTAATATATGAAAGCAAATTTACCCTGTTTATTTAACTCTGTGAAAGTAACTCTCCCAACTGTTTTTCAAATCTTACTTTCAAAGGCAATCAATATTTAATTATTTTCTCTATATCTTTATGGAGATAACTATGTGTGTCTGCGTGTTTCTGTGTGGGTACGCATGATTTTGTTTTGTTTTGTTTTGTTTTGAGACGGAGTCTCGCTCTGTCCCCCAGGCTGGAGCGCAGTGGCGCGATCTCGGCTCACTGCAAGCTCCGCCTCCGGGGTTCACGTCATTCTCCTGCCTCAGCCTCCTGAGTAGCTGGGACTACAGGCGCCCGCCACCACGCCCGGTTAATGTTTTGTCCTTTTTTTCTTTTTCTTTTTTTTTTTCAGTAGAGACGGGGTTTCACCGTGTTAGCCAGGAGGGTCTCGATCTCCTGATCTCGTGATCCGCCCGCCTCGGCCTCCCGAAGTGCTGGGATTACAGGCGTGACCCACCGTCCGGCCTGTATGATTTTTTAAAATGTGAAAATACTCACTCAGCATTCCTGATCATTTTTACTTGGAAACTATTCTCATCAGTATTTATAGAGCTGCCTCATTCTTTTTAATGGGTACATATATTCTATATATTTTTTTACTATATGGATAAAACTTAATTTAGATAATACCCAATTAAAAATATTTCCTTTTATTTGACAAATGGGTTTGAATTTTGTAGTCGTATCTTAAGTTTTATTCTCTGTTATGTTATTTTTCTTTTTTGTTACATTGTATTTCCTTTATTTTATTTTGTTTCTGTGATAATTTATGCAGCATATATTGTTTCAGTAAATACACATATACATATAGCTGATTTTATATGCTTAATGTTCTATTTTTAAAATAGTATCTTACTAGTAAAGAGTAATGAAGTTAATATATTTTTACATAATTTCTTCTACAACTCAATTTTTATGATCACGAGTTTAAGTGTTTACATTTATATAACGGAATACATTTACACTCCTATTATTTTGTTATTCCTATATGTGATTAATTTTGATTTTAACTATAGGATAAATTTCTTCTCAATTATTGTTTATCATATAATTTCTTTATAGTCAACTCTTTTTTACCACATAATTTTTCTCAGGGTTTTAGTCTTTATTTTTAATTTATTTTCAAATTGACAAGTAAAAATTGTATATATTTATAATATAAAACATAATGTTTTGATATATGTATACATTATGGAATGGCTAAATAGAGCTATTTAACATATGCATTACTTCCCAAACATATTCATATGTGTGTATGGTAAGAAAACTTAAAATCTACTGTCCTAGCAATTTTCAAGTATACAATATATTAGCTGTAGGCACCATGTTGTACAATAGATTTCTTGAACTTATTTCTCCTAATTCAAATTTTGTGTTCTCTAACATCTGATCATCTGACCTCACCCCAAGACTCCGATAATCACCATTTTATTCTCTGTTTCCTTGAGTTGCACTTTTTAAGATTCCATATATAAGAGAGATCATGTGGTACAGTCATGCATTGCTTAACGAAGGGCATATGTTCTGAGAAATGTGTTGTTAGGATATTTCATCATTGTGCAAACACTATGGAGTGTACTTCCACAAGCTTAAATTGTATAGCCTACTGCAGAGTAAGCTATATGCTATAGCCTATTGTTCTTAGGCTACAAGTCTGTACACATGTTACTCCACTGAATACTGTAGGCAACTGTAACACAATGGTGAGTTTTCATGTATCTAAACAGATCTACACATAACAAAGCTACAGTAAAAATAATGTATTATAATCTTATGGGACCACCATGGTATATTTGGTTGTTATTGACTGAAACACCATTAGGTGGTGCATGACTCTATTTGTCTTTCTGTGTCTAGCTTACTCATTTCACTTAACATGATGTCCTCCAGGTTTATCTATGTTGTCACAAATGACAGCATTCCCTTCTTTATTTTTCTCTTACACTAAACAGTGTTCTATTGTATATATATGCCACATTTTCTTCCAAATTTGGGAAGTTTTCTGCTATTATTTATTTAAAGAAACTTTCTGCCCTTTGTCTTTCTCTTCTCTTACCTGAACTATCATTTGAATATTTATGCTTTTGGTGCGGTCTCATTAATCCCATCACTTTTCGTCATTCATTTTCATTTTCTTCTTTTTTATCTTCTACTAACTGTATAGTTTTAAATGACCTTTTACTCCACAGATTCTTCTGCTTGATTAATTTTGCTTTTTATATTTTCTATTTGATTTTGTATTTTATGTATTATACTTTTAGCTCTAGAATTTCTTTTTTTTTTTTTTTCATTTCTTTATTACAGTTGTCATTTTGGTCAGTTACTGTTTTCCAAATTTCATTGAAAATTCTTTCCATATTTGCTTGAAGGAGACTGAGCTTCCTTGAAAGCATTACTTCAAATTCCTTGTCAGGCAATTTGTTTATGTCAACTGCTTTGACATTAGCTACTTGGAAATTATTGTGTTTTAGCAGTGTCTTTTTATTTTTATTTTTTTGAGACAGGCTTTTGCTCTGTTGCCCAGGTTGGAGTGCAGTGAAATGATCGTGGCTCACTGCAGCCTTTACCTTGTGGGCCCAAGCTATCCTCCCACCTCAGCCTCCCAAGTAGCTGGGACCACAGGCACTTGCTACCATACCTGGCTAGTTTTAAATTTTTTTGTAGAGACAGTGTCTCCCTATTTTATCCAGGCTATGTTTACTCGTTTTTCATGTTTCGTATTGCCTTATGTTGATGCCTGTGCATTTGATGGAGGAGTCTTCTCCTCTAGGCTTTACAAGCTAGTTTTGCTGTAGAAATATGTTTTCCTGCAGGAAAATAGGAGAGCCCTTGCTCTGTGGTATGCAGCAGTTCCGGACCAGGGATGGTGCAGCTGTATAGTCGCTGTGCAGCTCTGTCAGATGAGGTCAGTGTAGCTGAGAGTTGCAGGTATCCTCAGAAGACAATACTGTGGATGTCTGCAATGGTGAGGAGGGTTGTTAGGATCTTTGGTAACTGTGACTGCTGAGGTCCTCCCAACTGTGTTTCTCCCATCAAGAAAGTTATAGCCCCGGCGATCTCTCTTGGCATTGGATTTGACCTGTCTACCTGTTCACAGTGGCAGTAGCTTGAGTGTCTGATAAGTGACACTGTGACTACCCAACAGGTTTACCTTACCCACTGCCTAGACAGAGCCGATTTATCAGGACAGGGGAATTGCAATAGAGAAAGAGTAATTCATGCAGAGCCGACTGTGTGGCTGACAGGAGTTTTATTATTACTAATATCAGTCTTCCCAAAGCTTGTAGATTTGGGGTTTTTCCAAGGCA